>NC_041358.1:18110382-18280382 GCF_900634415.1 Cottoperca gobio
GCAGACAGCACAACAAGAAAGTTAAGAATTGAAATAAGAGATGAAAAACTAATTCAAGTTAGCTTAATGTTGGAATCATGTCACAGGTCTGGTGAGAACAGTAACAACTTAGAACTAAAATGTGAACCACATTTCTTAATTATTTCCCGACTAAAATCTATTTTTCTTGATGCACAGAGATAGGCTCTGGGACAATGCCAGAGCCTCGGAGCTCCTTATCCTATTACCTGTCAATCATTTCTCCTCAAAACTTGATTATCCACTATACCTGTAACTTCAATTACCTGCATTGGGAAGGCAATGTGTCAAAATATTGATTCCATTAATGTCACACTCAAAATAATGACACTTGGCTGAAGAGTTATGGCCCTCCAGATAAAGGACTCATAAGGAAGCAGTAATCAAAGGGTGGCAGTGATGAATTGGATGACATTTGGGACTTGTAAGGAAGAAGGCTGCAGGTGGAAGTCTACACGTTCGGATGGATCCAAACAAAGGAAAGCCCTTAGTGTCTGGATCAGCAGTGTCATTCATCTCACTGTATTGATTGACTTTAGTTACAGCTGGCCTTATAACTGGAAGATGCCACTTGTTATTTCCTGGTTCTAGGATAATAAGTGTCGTATAGACAAAAGGAAAAGCAAGAAAAATAATGAGCAAAACTCAAGACCAAATATAAAAGATGTCACTGTCCTTCCAAAAAGGAAAAGAACGACTACTAAGAGAAGATAATTTTCCTTTTTGTTCTCCTGATAATAGCTCTTCAAGCAGATCTAACAACTAAAGGTCGGAGAATGAGCAAAAAAAACTGGTCGGATCATTTGACCGTGGGTAGCTACAGTTTGTGTATCCAGCTGTGGATCCTCTTCATCATTATCACTATCTGAGATGGCCTTGGAACAGCTGAATACCCAAGGTCAAGTGGTCAAAAAGTGGATTAAGTTACCAAGATTAAACTATGCCCTCGTCTGTCCCCAGAATAGCGGGCAATTAATCATTACATCTAATGCTTTGTTTAGGGTAAAAGTGGATTTCTTAGAAACCATCTTCAAAAGACTTTTTGAAACAAATTGCCCTTGAAGTGTGCTCCCAGTGTCGGAGTAGTGTTTGTCCTTGTGGAACAAATCTCCATTATTTTACCACCAACTGGTCTTACTACAACACTGGAACAACATTTCTAGTAAAAGGTGTGCTTTTATCTTCAAGGCATCTGCTGATTAGCCATGTGCGGTGACACGGTCTTTTAAACAAAACTGCAACATATTTAAACATTTACTGGCAATGGAGGAAAAGGGGGTGTTGGAAGCTAAACGCTGCAATAGCTGTTTCATGCCAGAATAGTTTTAGGGCGCCAGCGGCTAAATTGGTTTACAAGTAGATGCATTAGAAAAACACTTATGAAAACATAATCAAAAACACAGGGCTAACTCGGCATGCCATTGAGGCGACATATAAATCCGATAAGAGGGGAAAGTAGGCCAGGAGGGCGAGTTGCAGACAAATAATTGTCACATTTTTGAGTGACACAGAATAATTAAGGCCAGAGGGCACATTTATATAGCACTTGTCCTAAAAGACCAAGAGGGTTTACAGGTCATGAGTGCTCTATTTGGACTTTCATGTTGGGGTGTTGGAGGACCTGAGCCAAAGCCTCGTCTGGCTCTGTACCGTCTCAAACTAAGCCTCCAGGCAGGTGTTTTATGTAGGTAGTGCGCGTTTTGGTGTGTACATGTGTGTCCAATTGTCCACATGCACCTTAGAGAGTTTTCTTGCATTGTAAGAGTGAGAAAATGTAAGATAAGTTATTCTTTGTTATAAACATTTAGATTTGCATACATTCTTTGCAGAGTTTTTCGCAGCAACATGCTGTGCAGTTCAAACCACTTGTTTACTCTGGCAGAACAGATACATCTCAGCCCCAACAGAAGACTTCACATTTTCAGACAATAAAAGAGAGTGTTATTAGTCTCCTAGTATCAAGCAGAGAAGTAGGAAAGACTGATAAGAGAATGTGGCGCTTGTGTAGCCCAGAATTACAGAACAAACTTCAACTCAAGTAGTCTTTCCATTACTGGAATATGTATTCAGCTGTTTGAACCCTGCTCAAAATAACCTACTGTGTCAAAAAATTATTTACTACTTTTAAATATAGCCAGAGACCTCAATTAAGTCTGTTCGCCACCTTTCTGTTGGGTTAAATGGATTTATTTCTCCCAAAAAATTGCTTTTCCCACAGTGCGCTGGAGGACAGTCATTGTGAATAGTTGTAAGCGTACCCCTTGTCTGGTGTTCCTGGGAAAGTAACAAGTAATACAGATACTTCTTTTGGAGGTTGAATATTTTTTTTTCAAAATACTTCATCTGAAGCCCCACGAGAAAAAGCTAAACCAGCCACCTTTATTCTTCATTTATAAAACAGTTTGTCTGATTCATCATGCATCTTTTCAGTCATTACAGGCGAATAATTACTTATCCTTTTGTCAATGTATATTATCCACGTTTAAACTAGAGTTCTGTAGTTACTCCCTATAACTAACAGCATATGTCATTTATGAGGGCATGAATACATATAATTGAGCTCACATTTCAAATTGTCTCTGTGCCAAGCCTGCAAGCCACTGCTACACTGCTGAGTTAGCGGCTGTTACAAGCAAATCCAAGACTGCAGCAAAAGTATTCTTTTCTCCAACAAAGTCAAGTATTCTCTTTGCAGCACAGCTTAAGATAAATTATTTGTGGCACTTTATAGAGAAAACACACAACTATTTCACAGTATGTGGCTTGTTCCAGGGAATCAGGACCAAATATTACACATGCTGCAAAAACTCCAGGCAGTATAGAGCAAGGAATGGCAAATCCTACTTCTACGTGATTTTTGATTGCTCAAAGCTATAGTGTCCGGTCGAAGGCTACTTTTCAATCTCGCTTTTATCCTACAAACACTCCAAGATGTTTAATAGTAATATGTTTAAACACTAGATGCAAAAACTCTTTGAAGTCTTTGAACAATCTTTGAGCAAAACTCTATGGTTCTTCAAAATTAATTTATGAGTGGTGGGATGCAATGGCAATAAGATTCAAAGAGATTCAAAACATAATCGCAATCTGAACCCTACTTTTAGATCATTACCAATAAATTCAAAAGAAATTGAAATATAGATTTTCAAATTAAGTTATTCTGCAGAGATAATACTTTATACACTTTGAAAGCCTTTAGACTAGAGGATGTACTTTTCAATATAGTGATGCTAAGAAAGTAGGCTTTCTGATATTATTTTCCTGTAATTTTGGGATTTCATCTGGCATTTTTTATATTAATCTCTGACATCAAAGCAACCACATACTGTGAGGCATAGTCACTAGTTGCATCTTGGAAATACGGTTTAATCATTAAAATAGCCAAAAGTATTTCTCTTAAGTGCGCAGTAAATCCTAAAATACTGTAAATATAGGAATTTATGGAGACCTAATTCTTCCGACAAATCACTGAGCGGTCAACCATTGAATACCTTTGGAATATTCCTTACAGGATCCAGTTCAAGCTCTGCTTCAAATTATAAAAAAGAATCAGAGCTCTAAAATCTAATTGAAATGACAAGTGAAACTGTAGCCTGACATTATCTTTGGCCAAAACCAGAAAAATACAGACCATCTCAGCGTTCACTTCACATCGATTGGCTTCATTCTGCTTTTCCCTCTCCTTCCCCATCTACAATTCCGATCCCACTTCTGTGCAGTCAAGTGTGTCTATTTCAATACCTGACAGGCCCACTGGACGTGCACAGGTAGCCTATCCGAGCTGCTGAGAGTGACGGATGGCCAACATACCACACCGGTCGGGTTGCTCATGTTTAATTCTGACTGCAACCTTTTGTATTTTCCCCAGACACTCATCCAGCTGCTCAGCTCAGGTCCCATTCTGCAGCACGCAGGGGAGCTGGAGAGAGCTGTGTTCTGAGCAGGGGCCCTCACCGTCCATCACCTTCAACATTTGCCTCAACGGAACATTCAATTTATTTTATAGCGCCACTTCACTTGATAGCACTGACCTCCCAGATCCCTTGGAGAGTAATGAGATGGCTGCGTTGATGTCAGTCTCAGTGTTGACTGGAAAGACTAACCACCCAGTGGGGATCTTCAGGAGAGGGGCCTTGTAAAAAAAAAAAAAAGTAGGGAGGAAAGAGGATTAATTTCAGTCGGTTCGTGTTCTGATTTCAAAGGAATTTCTTCTCAAACCCCGCTGCGCTCAATTGTAACACCGTCCGTTCACGAATAGACATGTGTGATTGGTTTGTCACGGATGGGATTCATCATGAAATCTAAATACAAGGAAGGATTGCAAAGAGACTATGAGGGTCTCACATGATGCTCCAGAATTCACTCAAAATGTCACAGCAGAGAGCAGAACTGTCGGGAGAGAGGTCACATTTCATTTGGAGAGTGCCATGCTGTGGCCAGAACAAGGATATACATATTAACTTTGACTAAGAAGCAGTAAGAAAGCATCCTTTGTCTGCGGGGATTTAACAGTGATTGGCATGTATTATCATCCAGTGACCCCAACAGGCTACAGTTCCTGTGCCAAAACCACATTAAAACCCCCAACATTTGGAAGTCTATTCATATCTAAGTCATGCTGGCAGTCACATCTGCAATAAAGCATAATTTCTGTCTCCAATGCTCGTATCATGGCCTTCATTATGACTGTCCATCAGGAAACTGATGAGGAGCTTTGATCAAAAGATAGGAAGATAAGATTGTCGCAATTTGAAAAATATTCAGTTGTTTTAAAATAAAATGTGGTGTTAAGAAACATTGGTGGACAAAATGATAAGTTTTCCATCTGCTTTTCTAGAGAAACTGAATGAAAAAACTCAGGAAATTAAATTATTCCAAAAGAATACATAGGATACAAGGCCATAATGAAACCATATCAGCTTAAATCTAATTCCCATGTACTGTAGTGTCTCCGTTCCAGATGTGGCATGAAAGACCGAATCAGAACAATTAGGGTTATTTGACTAAGAAAAATACAGGTGTCTTTTGCATGCATGTATATCTCATGACATGTGTCAGATGCTATCAGTTATTAAGTAATAACACTTACAGATATCTGCCCACCATCAGCTTGATAGTCATCATCCTGTGTCTCTTACATTCGCCAGAAGGCATCATGTGACACATCAACACTGTTCAGGAAACTTTAACAGGACCTCGTAACTGGCCTGCGTCAGTATCAAACTCTTTCTATAGAATACACAGGCATGGTACACCCCATATAGAGCACCCGTCAATCACAGGGCTCAATGTCAAACAACAGTGTCACGCAGAATATACTGTGCACTGCTTTCCTACATAAATTAACTAAAACAAAAAGGCATTTGAAAAGTTCTGCAAATAGCAATGAACTAAAAGAGAGAAACATAATTCTTGAATGCCACCAGGTTTTTATTGTTTGTTTGTAGCTGACAGCACTTGGGCACATAACTTGGCTCTCAAGGGCACTGAGTGGGAATCGGGCCAGTACAATGACATCACCCTAACATCAAGCTGTCACTGAGGTCATATATGGAATATAAATGAAATAAAAGTTTATTAAATATACACTAAGACTTATATTAGTTAAAACATTTTTAAAAGTAAAATAGATGTATGGTGAAATACTCAAATCCATTTAATTACATGTCTTGCATACACACACTTATATTACTGCAGAAAGATATAAACTCAGTCATATGATATGTTGAGATACATATTACTGGTCTCTCTCTCTCTCTCTCTCTCTCTCTCTCTCTCTCTCTCTCTCTCTCTCTCTCTCTCTCTCTTTCCATTCCTCTTTCACTCACACCCCCATAGCTACATTCCTTCCTGTCCCACTGATTAATTTAAACATTAATCAGACCTTCAGGTGATTGCTATAAACAGTATAGGTAGTCCATGTGGCCTTGGTGTCAACGCGTTTCCCTATGTTTATGTGAAAGGATGCCCATGTGTCTCTCTGCACCACCTGCTAATTAGCATCTCACCAGCACACTACAGAGCAACCCAATTCCACCAGGAGGAAGGCGAGGAGGGAAAGTTTGGAGGCAGAAAGAGAAGAAGTGGTTTGTGTGAGAGAAACTTGGAGCCTGAAAGGGAGCAAGTGAAAAGGAATTTGGAGAGAGGAAATTAAGGCAGTGACGGAGAAAGTAAAAGAGTTTTGGAAGAGGAAGTGGCTGAGAGCGTGGAAGATGAAGAGAAAGAGAAATTTGGCAGAACCAGGAGTCCTTGAAGATGAGAAACAGAGAGTATGACAGTCGAGGAGGGTGAGGACAGCTGCGTCTTCTGATGACGCTAAAACTTGGGTCCTGTCTCTCTTGAATGAATACCGTGCATTTTCCTCCTGTAAATTTCAAAATAATACTTTTCTTCTTCGACAGCCTCTGGAGAGAAAGGTAGCCTTCCTCAGGGTTAATAAAAGAGAGTGACAGTGGTGTTTTTTGGAAGAAAGGAAAAAAATGAAATGACAAACTCAGTCGGGCTGTTAAATCTCAATGATTCTCTTTGGCTCCCTCAGTCGTAACTTCTTGACAGCACTGAGCACTCAGTCCAGTCCCAGGCAGTCCTTCAGGCTTACTGCACAGGAATGCAGAGCAGAAGGACTGAAGCCGACAGAAATAGCTCATCTTCTCTTACACTTGTGGCAATTAAACACCATTTGGACTCTTTTAAAGTCGACGCACATAAGCCAGGAGAGTTAATTTTCTTTTACTAACGGGATATTGTTTGGGTTCAAAGCCCCTTGCTTACAGTTGGCACAGATGTAGCCTCTGATGCGACATTTCCCCTGATTGTGTGCAGCATGGGCCAGAGCCCGCATGATAAGGATCATGCTCATTGAGACGATTTAATGCCATTTCTTGGGAATTTCTCTCCTCACATTGATCCCTTTGAACTGGTTAAATTAGCACGGAAACACTATTTTCCACTCCATTCCCCAAAATAAATGAATAAATACATACAACTTGCCCGGTCTGTGGTTAGATAAAAGCACCATATGGAGGTCTAGAAAGATATCTTAAGGGAAAGAATGGGAGAGAAACCTCCAAATAAGGGCTTGGTATAATGAAGCAAAGGGGAAAACAGATTTTCATTATTCATGATTTGGTGTCTGATAAACACTTATCACCATAATCTGCATTTATACATTATAATTGCATCGTCCCAACAAGAGAGAATATTGTAAAGGGGGTGTGGGCAATCGGTGCCCTGTGTTTTCACACCCAGTGTAACAGAGGTGGTCTGGGCGTTAACAACATGTCTGCTGGACCGCTGTGAGGGCTCTGATTTACGAAGATGTGCTAATATTATTAAACACCCTGCAGGCTTCTCCAGTACTGCCCACCCTTTTTATTAGATTAGTTCCTTTATTTTCCCTAAAACACATTGAAGACAGCACCTGGAAGCCATAGCTGTGGTTACCAAGAGATTTAAAAAGAAAAAAAAAGAAGCAGTGCAGCAGGGGTATCATACCGTAAGGGCATTTCTGTGGCTTGTAGGACAGGAAGCTGCGACTGTGGGTAAACCTGAGAACTCAGCACTTTTTTGGGGAAAATGGCTCTTGGTGATAAATTCTATACCCACCTGATTAAGAAAGTAGTAGTAAGTAAATGTTAGGTTGGATACGTTATCAGACTGTTTGTGTGACCCTGCACTGGACCTGCTTTGTATCCAGCTTTGGCTTGTTATTGATGTTAGAGACAAAGAGCATAACGTTTGTTATAATATTAATTTGTCTTACATTGCAGCAGATACAACATTTCATTGTAATTGTAATAGGAACCTTGGATGTGGTGGTTACCTGATCTGTATCAAAGTAGACGGTGTGATAGACATTTTTTTCCTTACTATTATTCCCTCATCTTACTGTTTTGAATCTCTTTGTCAATTTGTGTGATTAAAACAAACTCAACACCATTGAAAACAGATTTTCAGAGTTTCCTTTTGCTGTGGTCCAACCGTATTGCTAACGTTTGGAAAGCAGCCAGTATATGAGCAGCAATAGATAAATACTTGTCTTACACATACTTTCCCTAAACGAGCTCTTAAAGCCACAGTGTAAACACACCATGAACTCCCTCCCATGAGTTATGCTAATTACAGATAAGGCTAGAGTGGCTCATAGTTAATACCAGGTGGATAAGATGTTTTTTTGGTCCTTACACAACTTGAATAGCAGTTGAGTAGGGAAGATGACTAAAGAGCACTGACGTTGGCCAAAATTGATTAGGGGAAGAGTGGAAACAAACACTAAACACTATTAACTAGCTTACTGGATGATATAGTAATATTTAAGATGTTTATTTGCTCAGCTTTGCTTCAATAAACTTAAATGGCATTAGTTCCTATTAGGCAACTGCAAAAACACAGCTGAGAGGATGCAAGCCCAAAGTGAAGTTTTCAGCCCTTTAAAGTTTGAAAAGAACTTGAGTGCAAACTGTGAGAAAAAAAAGGCTCCACCTCGATCAAAGTGGTGAGATAAACAGGGCAGATTAATACTTAAGTGAGCAGATCTTATAATTCAGTACAACCGTGAACAAGTCGATCTCCCGCACACAACAACCACTCCAGTATTTTGCTCACTAATGGAGTGTTTTCAATGAGATCAGGAAAAAGAGCTGAGTTTAGCATAGTGTGTCAAATTACCCACACCCTACTTTTGTTCCGCCTCATAACCAACTGCCTCAAAGATGTCAAAGCGCCTATGGATTGTGCATTGTAGGCAGGGAAGTGTGTGTAAATTAAATTAAAAATAAGATGCAACAATAAAAACAACAACATTATTTTCCCATGTTGACCCCATCAATATAATCTAAAGCCTTTAAAACATCTCCCACACAATGTGCAAGCTCCAGTTACATCAAAACCACTAGCAGAAAGACCTTTGTGAAACACTGTTATACCTTTTCTATGAGATGGTCTCAGTTCATCATCAAGTCAAGGTCAGACACTGAACAGTTTGGAGTGATAATAGAGACCCTGTGACTGGGTGTGATAGTGCTGGAAAGTAACATCACTGACATATTTTTTGAAAATCACCCATAAATGCTCTGTTGGGATCATAGCAGCTGGCTAATTTGCAACACGTCGGCATATGGCTGACATCAGTTTGATCCTCACAAAGCCACTGGGTCATTCCACATGTGCCATGGGGACGGGGACATTCTCATCCTGGAAGATAGAGTTCACTACAGGAATACAATTCACACACATTTGCAGAGACCTCCAGCTCTTAATAGTATTAGTAATAGTATTTAGTCCTGACGTCACCTCCATGCTAGCCACTGCTCGATTCAGGCCTGTCACTAAAAGCAAACTCTCAATCAACATTCCTTTCATTGGTCTCTCTGAAAAAGAGAAACCATGGAGTTGAAAGCTTCTTAAAAAAGGCAAAACCTTTTGACAAATGTGTCGGTAACAAAGCTGAACAACTGCTAATTTGTTAGCATACAACAATCCCATACAAATGTTAACATTTCAATGAAACCCACCCATGCTGTTATGTAATAATCTAATGTAATTTCTTCAACTTTTAAACCACAGTATGCCCATTGGACTTTTAAAGTCTTTTAAATGCCTAAGGGCCTACAAATACTGTTGTTAAAACTGCTCTACGGTAGAAACACGATTACATCTGCTCATGCAACTAGATTAGTACCAGTTCAGGTGCTAGTCCTTCCAAGACTTCCCCCAACTGCTATTGCATCATTACTACTACCAATAATACTACTGGTACTGTTACTACTACTTTAGCTATTGCTACTACTGTAGCTACTACTTTTAAATCTGGGTCAATATATGTACTGATGGCACATTACTTTTGACCTTTACTTTTGCCTTTTTTAAACTATTTTGTTCTACAGCTTCCAGGCAAAGAATTAAACTTGTATGAAAACATATTTTTAAGAGATCCTTTTTCAGGAAGTTTACTATGTCAGAAAATGGATGGTGGGTCAGTGTCAAAAACACTCTCTCAGCCTCGCTTTAAGACAAGAACTTTTCTTTTGCCTCCTCCTTTCCCTATTCTCCTCTGTTGTCCCATTATTCACACTGCAAAGATGGCAAATTAATGCGTAAAATGAGAAAATAAGCGTTTATTGATGTGCGGCTACTGTCGCATTCTCTCCAGACAATAACTTTGAAAACTGAATGGGTGAATTGGTTCTGAAGGTGCGTCATTAAATGGCTTGTTTGTTGATATTGTGCGCATTATTCTTGGTTTTTACCAGTTTGCTGGAAAACAGACATACACAGAGAAGTCTTACTAATGAATTTAATTTGCATAAAAAAGGGGATGATGTTGCAGCTGCAAACACTTCAAAAGGCCTTTATTTTTTATGTTTATGTATGTATGAGAGCAATGAAAGCTTTACAAGACATTAAATAGAACCAAATGCATGCAAGTATTACTCAATATTAATTAAAATTTCTATCTATCCACAATTGTTCTGACATTTTCAACAAGAGAGACAAAAGAGTTGACAATTCCATTTTTTGGTGTACTTAATTGATTGCAGTGTTTGAAGTCAACATTGAAAGCAGGCACATTTAATTGCACAAGTTTTCATGAAAACAAAATAACACTAAAAACGTTTGATACACTTGCTAGGAGGAAGAATTCCCAGTGTGTTTTTGGAATTAGAAATATCATGGCAGCTAATCATTGGCTTTTCTTTGTTCCCCCTTGAATGGTAATTGTGTTATATTAAAAAAATATACTGGTTTTTCTCCAATTGCATGGTTTGCATCACCGGTGTGTGCTGAGCCAAATAGACTGTGGGATTGATGGTCAGGAAATGAACACACATGCTGAAATCAACCGGCCATTCACCGCTCTCCCACGATTAAAGCTATACAGTTTCTCCTTTGGAGCGGCGCCGGACAAGTGCCAAGGACCTTCTGCCTGTGTGTGTTGAGCTACTGCAGGCTTTATGTATATTTGTGTGTAAGGTGTGTGCCTGTAACCACATATGTGCACAACTGTCCATAAGAACATGAGTGGGCTTGTTAGCGCTGTACATGGCCATAGCTGCTCAGTGTGGGTGAGCAGCCCTCATACTCCGCTGTCCTTGAGTGTTAATGGTCTCCTGCTGGCTGCTGGGTATCCTATGATTAAGATCTGCACACAGGATGATGAGGTGTGACTGCTAATCCCGTGACACAGACAGCTGCAGCCCAGCTAATAGGCCATGGCTGACAACCCCTTACTTTCAACATTGTTTGCATGTTATTTGTGTGAGGATTGGCTCACATACACATGACTGTTGCTTGTTTGACTGTAGTATGGGTCCACAAAGTGGATGCTTTCAGTGCATACAGTAGCGAGACTATCCTTTCAAAAGGCATACGGGCATCCATCCAGAAAATACTATATGGGTCATTTTTAAGGCAATTATATTCAATGTATTGTGTTGTTTAGTGTGAAGGACTTGACAAAAGTAGCTGATAGCAATTATACTCACACAGACCAATAAAGAACACAGGTTATTTGGCTGATACAGTGAAGTCGATTGGGAAAGACTATATGTACGCAAGGAGCTAGTTAATATTGCCTGCACTTATTCCACTGATTAAGAAATGCTGTTTAACCTTGCATCATCAACCAGCTTTGATTTTACAATCCAGTTTCAAAGTAACCACACAAGCATACTGTATGTTTACAGATCTTCCAAAACCACAACTGCCATGGTTTTGAGTTTTCAATTTTATATTCTTACCAGTTTTATGTTTACTACTTGACATTTATAAACTGTGAGTCTTCAGCTCTGTCCACTGACTTAACTCAGGTCTGCCTCCAACAAATGACTCAAGCGCCATACTATGGCTAAACAGAACAAAGTTTTTAAAGAACTAACATTTTGTTGGAAAGGTTTTCTTCCCATAAGCAATGCCTAGCTTGAAATCCAACAGACGTGTGTACTAACAGCTGGAAACTGCCCAGTACAACTATAGCCCCTTACTTGCTCTACCAGACAAGAGATTCCATGTGAAGAAGTCTTGGAAATATTCTGTAGAAGAAAAAACACTAGAAAGAACAAATTAGTCTGTAGGACTGAAATATCTCACTCCCACTATGTGTTATCTCATTCAACATTAGCATATCTATGTTCTTCTTCAACAAGGGGTCTGGAGTTTATCTTAGAAGTAAATGTAACATGTACCGGAAAGCAGTGACAGAGCTCGACTTGAGTTACTTGTGGACCAGCTGTAAGTTTTCTGCAGGCCTGGGAGGCATTGTTGTTCTATTTTAGTTGGAACGACGGCCATGGCTTGGGCTTTAATAACATTAACCGCAGTCAGAGTAGCGCATCATTACAGGAGTAGAAGTCTGGGAGAGAGGGGGTTTAAGAAAGAAAAAGAGAGCTAAAGAGAGGATGAGATATATGAGGTTTATTTTTTATTGGGATTTTTTATTTGCTGTATCAGGCTTCAAACCTGCCTCAGGAAGCACACCCTGACCCGAACAACAGTCTACCCTTCTATCCAGACTTCTTAACTTGACTCCAACTGAACATTTGCTTCATCTCCTCTCATCCCCTCCCCTCACATCTCTTTCTTTTCCTTCCTTTCCTGCATCTTCCCTCCTTCTCAGTTTCCTCTCTTATTCACCCATGAGACCTTGTGGTGATTTTTAGACGGAACAGCGGACTTCAGGGCTGTTTACCGGCAAGATCTCAGGAAGTCAACATCAGATAAGCGGATTCCTTGGATACACAAGACAAGCAGATACATTTCCAGTAAGACGGCTCAACGAAGGATACGGTCTAAACAGTACTACCCAGGGAAGGATGTGAGTTGAGAGTTCAAGGGTAATGAATGTACATGAATGTGGGTGTGTTTCTGCGTGTATGTGTGTGCTGTCTGAAATCCAGCACCATTTCAAAGATGACAACATCTTTGTAAATCGTCTTCAACCCACAGACAAGTTGCAATTAACAAAAACATTCGTGCCTCACTGCATTACATTTTTCATCTCTGTTCCAAATTACCCAATTGTCCCTATGCTCTTGATCATGACACTAGTTTTTGGCCAGATTGTCAACTAGCCAACAGCCCCCCTCCTTTGTGCTACGTTGCACAAACACAATAGAATGTACTCTAAATGGATAGCAGGTGTTTCCTCACAGTAAAGCGCTCATTATTTCAAAGCTTTGCTGTAAAGACAGTAAGGGAAGAGCTTGATGACACAAATGACCACCAGTGGGTCCAAGGGACTCACAACATTGAAAATAAGATCCCTGAGAGTGGTACTAATATACTCATCTAATAATCCACCAGAAAGAATTCCCCAAGATGTCAAACTATTTCTATAAATCACTTTTTAAGATGTGTTTTTTTGCATATAGGTTTTGCAGCACGATCAAATGTTGGTCACTGATGTTAATGTGATGGTTTTCATGGCAATAAATGCAGATTTTCTGCCTCGCTGTGCACTGCTCTGGCTCTCCGGTTTTCTCCAAATCTGCTAGCTGGTCTAACTGAGCTTACACAAGCTGTCACTTACGTGGTAGACTGTGGTCTACGAAATCCTAGAAGATATACAGGGGCCAAGCTTCAGTCCAAAAATGTAAGTTTGGACGGGTAGATTTTAGCAGCCATAGCAGATGCTGTGGAACTTAAAAAATGTGAAGGTTATGAGAAACAGAACAAAAGAAAGAAATGTGTTCAGATCCCTGTGGATTTTCTGACACCATTAATACCTACTTATTTTAAGACCAAGTGGGATTAACAGAGGGAAAATCTCTGGCACAGCACGAGTCAATAAAACAAGGCTGATTGCATTGTTTAGTCTCAGGCGCAGTGTCACATCTCACCAGCAGTGGGAAATGGAGAGAAAGGGAGCAAGAAAGAGCCTCCTGCACATCTGTCATAATTTCCAAGTTGGTAGCCAAGTGGAAGAGAACTGCTCTAATGAGGTGTCTTATACCTGCCACTTCATGTCCTCCTTTTATCCCTTCTTTCCCGTTTCACTCTGTCTGCCTTTCAAAGAAACCCTGTATGCTTCATTTTATGAGCACTGCTTGCTTTTCCATCTAATTTGTATCATTGTCTTTAGATTCATCTAATTTGACAATTCTAAATTCAAAACCAGACTAATTCAACCAGGCAGGACAACACAGAAGAATGCTGATGACAACAGAAAGCATTGTGTGTACAGAAATGACCGCTGACACATCTGTATATTGCTATTGATTATTCCTTCATGTATTTCATTATGTAATAGTTTTAATTAAAATGACCATGTGAGGATCATCGTACTCCATTAGAGAGGAAGGAACTGAATTTCTGACCTGAATGCCTTTTTATTTATTATTTACTTGCATTTTCTGCACAGTATGCTACTACCTCACATGGATATAGTGATGCAGTCCTGCACACTGCAGTGGATGATAATTATGTGGTTTCACTGAGTGATCGGTGGAAGCAGAGCAGGATTGTTTTTGACTCTTAGAGCCACCAGAGTTGATGAAGTGGATCCTCCTGTGTTGGGACGTTTGATTAAAGTGAGGATGATTTGCATGGTGGGTTATAGGAATTCAAACAGCTCTGGGAGATACATCTGTGAGTTCTTGAAGAAATTACTTCCCGACTCTGAGATGAATTACATTGAAGTATGTGTTTGGCCCACCAAAAACAACACACTACACTCCTCCTCCTTCTCTCAGTTAAAACCTGCGACTAAAAGAATTTCAACATGAACTAGATGTCAAGCCGGACCAACGGTGAATTGTGTGTTGTTTCCTTTTTCTGACACATCACTTCCCACCTCATAAACGTATTGGTTGTTATAAATTATGGTCATATTTTTGTACAGTCAACATCCGACCATCCAACCCTTCAGTTTGTCGTAGCCCAACTTTCTGCTTAAACCTGAAATACGATGAAATGTTGCTCCCTTGTGACCGTGATTTCTCACAGCGAACGAGTGTATGAGCCGCAGACTAATCCCGCTCCAGAGAACCCCAGTCTCATTCAGACTTATCATCATTTGTTAGCAACTGCACGGGGGAGATTTGTGTGCTGAGACAACCGGCCATTTCCTCTTGTGTTGTCCCTTCTTATCTCCATCTTCACAATAGCATAACTCTCTCTCTAATACATACATGCCTTTTGTTATTATCTTTTAATAACTTGCACCTTATCAATGTTTGCATGACAGGGTCTATATGTAATATGGTTCTTTCTCTAATTCCACTGAACGTTTTCCTCCTCAGAGTTACAGAATACCGGCTTTGAAACAGATGGAAAGAAAACTTGTCCAGAGTAGTGTACCTTACTTTCCACAAGTTTTTTCAGTGGAATTATAAAGGCTTCCAGCTAAATAAATACAAGCTAATTAATGTGCACCTTTCCCTTTTATAGGAGGAAAAGAATTGTCTGCCACACTTGATTTGTGAGCTGTTCCATTTTAGGTAATGAACAGGAAAGCTTTGCAATTGAAGGGAGGACTCCTTCAAACGGTTAGCGTGCATGATTAAACTTAAAAAATAGTTAGGAACGCTCCTTTAACCTTTCAAGTCATATTCTATTATCAGAATGCTGGCAGACCGACACCGACACCCCACCTCACACACACACACACACACACACTACTGTTTGGCATGCTCCGCAGCGTACATTTAAATTATACTATTACACGCACAGATGTGAATCAAAAGCAAACAGGAAACATGAGAAATGTTGAATATTCATGTCTTATTAGCTTCCCAGACTTTTTTTTTCTCTCTATTCATAATTCAGTACCATTAAATAGGATCTAAGTGACTCATGTGCTATTTGGTACAATATCATTGTATAGAATGAGTTAGCAGAGCAGCTAATATACTCAAATACTTTTAATCTCAGTGATTTTCTTTACTGGTGTAGAAAGTAGAATTGCTGGGAATGCCAGAGGTGTAAATATGTACTTCTCTTAAAGCATCACTGTCTTTCTTGGTGAGAAGCCTTGTTCAAACCATTGACATTGGATGGCTGAGGAAAATAGAAAGTGGCTGAATTCCAGGGAGTGTGAGCGGTGTTAACCCATGGACAATGTTTATCTGCAGACGGCAGGCGCAAAGCCTGCAGTATGTCTATCTTTGCTAAGCTCTTGCTATATGTGTACCTTTGCGAAGTTGTCTGCGTGTGTTTCTTATACACTGAGGTTTTTGAGGTGAGATCGGCCCCCCGATAAATGACTTCTATAAATCCAAAGGCCCAGCAGGCCTGGCTGAGAGATGCCTGTTAGCCATTTCCTGAATAACAAGCTTTATTTCAAAATATTATCCCGAAAGTAGGACTGTAGCTTGATTAGTATCAGAAAAACAGACAACTTCTCATGTCCCGAAAGGGCGCTTTTTGTTGTTATTTGAGTCGATTATGTCTCTCCATCACACACGTAGCTCTTTTGCGGCTAGAGCTTAGGTTGCAATGTTTTCAACTGTAAGTCAAATTTTCAAGTGAAATCCTAATAAATCAAATGAATAAGCTTGAAAATAATGATTATAACAGCCTTGATGGACCACAAAATAATATTGTAAGTCCTGATTTCAAAATATGATTAATTTAATTATAGTTGTTTTTAGAATGGGGGATTTTGCAATTTTGCCTTTGGATACTTTCTGACAATGCATCATTTATTCATAATATACAATGTTAAAAAAAACAAACCCAGGTTTGGCTGACCTTTCTATTCCACAACATCCAACATGTGTGCTCTTGACTATCCCACCATTCGAAACCTTCCACAGCTCAGTAAAAACTCAAAAATGTGGTCCTGAGGCAGTTATCAGAGTTCCCAGAGCAGATATTCAGTTCTTGCAAGGAAACCCAAGTGAAGTTTACCTCTCTGGGGCGCAGTGTCTCAAAACGTGTATATAGACACTTTTCCCCTCATGGCTAGCGTGCTAACTTTTACCCCATGCAACAGGGTCTTGGTTTCCATCAAAATGGAGCCTGTCCAGAGACAGGCTTGGATGAAGCCTTTTCAGAATTTGAGGGCAGCCAAGGATAAAAAGGCCTAAGGTGGTATGGTGTGGAAATATATACCAAGAGCCCCTGCAGAGGGAAGGAGCTAAGCGATTCCTTGCATGTCTTGGTATGATATGCTATAAAAAAGAAAAAGGTGGGCGGATAAATCTCTCCCTCACTAATGTGTGCTTCAGTGAAGACCACGTAAGGGCTGAAAGTTCTGTTAGTGGGGTGGGAGTTGGTGGTGGTGGGGCTGGAGCGGATGACTGTGTCGGAGGGAATGCATCCCAGGATTACGTAGACCCTTAAATCTCTTTAGTAGGCTGAACAAGGCCCAAACCAAATAAAGACTTCAAAATTAGTTACATGTTAGAGCTTCTGGTTTTCCTGCTTTAACTTCCACTGTGATATTAACACTAAAGAATGAACAAGTAGGAGTGGAGCATCTTTCTCGAGGACACTTTAACAGCTTGCTGAACCGTAGAACTTTGAAATTACAACTTTAACAATCCTAAAAAAAATTGCATGAATACAATTAGGAGTTAGGTGTTATGACAAAGTATTGTAGAGGTGTTATTTGATAATGATGAGAGGAATATGTGTAAATTGAATCATATTAAGATGAAATGTTGGTGTATTAGTCAGTCTCCCTGATATTATGCACACATATCACACTCAACCACAGGCACACACACACACACAGACACACACACACACTTTTAAATATAGTTTTCATTATTCACTTCAAGGTTGGATTGCTAATCAATTCAAAATAAAACGATAAATTGATTTCAAAGGCATGTTAGGATACCTTTGCTGTACTCCTCCCTTAGACTCAGTTCTCGCCTCTATTTCATGTTTCTTTTTCTCCTTTGTGGTCATCAAAGAGGTTAGCTAATCTTTAGTCTGTTTCAAGTATGCACAGTATTTTTATATCCGTCTTCCCGTCAAACCTGCATATTCTCTCTAAGAAAGTCAGAAAGACACGAGTCCACCAGGGAGGAAGTCTTTGAAATGTATGCTTTGGTTGTGTCTTCTGCGAGAAAGCTTGCATAAATAACCACACACAGATTCTCATGAATGCATGAGACACCAGATACCTCGGCTGAGCAACTAATGGGCCTCATAGTGTATTCTGGCCCTCTGCATTTTAACTGGTTTCTGTTCTGTGATTCCCTAACAGTGATTGTGAAATATGTATTCTTGCTCTAAAGGATGACACCCAGCTTTTCGTTAGTTTTACAGCCCTCATTTAGATTCCCGACCGTTGCTCTGGTATCTAACACTGCTGTCATATTTAAACCCTCCCTGAGTTTGTCAGACCCTTGCGGGGGCAACATCCTGGTAGAATTGCATTTAGATTTTATGAGTTAAGCTAAGGCTCATATAGTGAACCTGAATTCAAGTTCCACACGTTGACCTACTTTTAAGAAACCTAACCATGGACTTTTAGTAGAAAACCATAACGAGGTTAACTGAATGCTTTATTGTTTGTTCCTGTGGAATATCTTAATAGATATTCCTGATGCCTCTTTTCCTTAAAAATATACATTTGACAAAAGGGTTAGGGTTAGGGTTACCGTGTGTTTTTGTTTTCCTGAGGGATTGCATGATTTAGATTCAAGCAGTTTTGTAAGATTTGTTTTCCATCTACAATATTTGTGGACAATACTGGATGTGATGGAGAATTCATTCAAAATTAAGGCCTGTGCCTCTATTCTGAAGAAGATCTGTTTCTCTACATCTCCTTACTTTCCTTCAAAAAAGTAATCTGGGTTAACCACTGCATGCCACTTGGGTCATTTTACTTAGCCCCCAAAATGCAATGGTGGCATTTCATGAGTGGGTGTGATGCATGCATTGCAAACAAGCAGAGAAATGTTTTATGGGAATTTTAGTGATTTTCCTCTTATTTACTGACTGACTTATATTCTTTGTTACCTAAGCAAAAATTCAGCACTGCATTTTTTATCTCCACAGCCCACAGGAAACTATGATTTTACCTATATGGTCAATTGCTTCTCTCTCCCCACGTATGTGGAATAACAATTCACATTGTTGCAATTGTTACTCTCTTTCTATTTGCCTCTGTTTCCGTTTTCCTTGGAGTTTTGCAGAGTAGTTGGCACTGCGTTGAGTCACTTTAGCATCCTCTGTGATCATTTCCTTCAGTGAAAATACTGTGGGACCTCTGTGTATGGTAAAGCAAATGAGAGGGTAGAGGGGTTCCGCACAGCCAGATGACCTAAAAGAAGACAAGGGAGATGAGGTCATTCTTGTCTGATTTCCAAATAAAACAGAGGACAACAGCTGAGAGAGCAATGATCCATTAGGTCTCACTTAACCACCCACCAGTGTGTCTGATGAACATGAGGACACGCATATGCTCACACAGACCAGTATGAGCTTTGATGGTCGATTAACTTCCTGAGGAGTGATGAAAGGGTCTAAGATTGAGAGTCTTGCTAAGTGATGAACAAGTGACCAGTGATCAGAGGAGAATTTTCATCACTCATCAGTTTTACAAATGACTGGTTTTCTTCTCCAAGCCCAAAAAAACTCTCTTTCAACTCATGAAGTTTTACGGCATGCTTCTAAATTCTACTTTTCTGGAAAGTTAAACTAAAGCATACAGAAGGCAGGCAATGCAGCTTACAAACCACTGGCTCCAACTTGGTCCAATCTCACAGACACCATACAAATTGCACATGGGGAAATTGTTCTTTTGGGAAGAAAAAGGAAGGATCAAAATACAGCAAGACCGAGCACTGTGTTTTGTCAAAGTTCTCAATTTGTAATAACACGTGGCAAGCACCGAACAAATCCCAGGACTACCACAAAGATGAGACGTCCCTTGAAAGTAAGGCTCCTTTCCTTGTTAAACATCTCTAAATAAAAGAGGCTGCCCCACACCTGACCATCAGAGGGAACCTACATGTGTTTCCATTACAGAAATTCTCCCCAAGACTATCATTTGTGAAGCCGCACGTACAGTATGCCTCACTCCAATACAAACCTCGACCATATGGCAGCAGTTAGTTCCATCTCTAAGCATTGATTACCACTGTCGGAGTATCAATAGACAAAAGCTAACACCCTCTTCTGTGACATCCACTTGTTAACGTGTGCACTTTAAATGTAGTCTTCTATGAAATAATCTTTTAACCTTAAATTCAACAGCTTGAAACCTTCCAACCTTAAAGAAGTGTACATATAGAAGCAAAAACCTTTTCCGTTTCCTCTCTACCAGCATGTTTCGCCTACAATCAGAATGAACCAGACCAGACAGTGCTTTTCAGGGGTTGTTTCATGAGAATAACTGCTGTTGCTGGCTGTAGAGAAGAGGACAGGGGGACATAAAGTGAAAACTCCTAAGGAATAGTCATTACTGACTCTGAATTGAAACCAGCCAAGGAGAAACCAGATCTAAGACTGCAAGAAGTATTATGGTAGTAACATCGAATAAAAGCCTCTGCCACTCCTGTTTTATCCCTGCTTCCAGCCACCAACACTGCACATTAAAGAGGAGATGAATCAGGAGTCTGTAAAACAGAGACATTACCCTTTGAACCTTTAGCGGTGGACAGATTAACAGGACGAAATAAAGAAGCACTGGTAGGAGGGAATTGATTTGAAAAATGAAATGCTCTTCATCACAAAGAGTGACTGGGTTGAATTGCAGGCAGATCGCTACCAGGGGCTGCTAAGGAGAAAACAGTACCCAAGGACTCCCCTGTGTGACTCCCTTCCCCCTGACCAATCTTAGTCCAGGTGCCTCACCGCTCTGAGCTCGCATTATTAAATTAAAGGCCAAGATTTATACCCCAGTGCCAAAGCAACGGCTTTAGTCAGATTTGGAATCATTTATCCCATCAGAGGGTCGGTCAGTGTGAGGTTTGATTGATAGAGCCAGGGCAGTGGGGGGAGTATACTGTTACACACTGCTGCCTTGCAAGCCAGAGCTTCTGCATCTTCAATTCAGAGCTGAACAGCCGTATAGAGTCCAGATGTAGCAACACTGTGGCATAGATAAACAATTCCCCTGACAACAGTGAACATAGATTACAATGGGACTGGAGACTAGACATGACAGTTAAAAACTGGATTACAGACTACAGTATATTGTTAGAAAATGTGCTTGTGGAGATTTGTAGACAGCAGGGCGGCGGTCTGGTTGTACATCCCTACTGTCGCTTTCAACAGACCTCCGTTCGTTCTCATCTGGCGCTAAGATGAATGCACACATGTACAAATACTATCAATCGTTATACTGATGGTACCACTACCAATAATAAAGATGGATGCATGTTATTTTACATAACTGCACAGGTTAGAGTGGATTATCCTGTTTATGCCCCTTGAAAAATATTGAGTAAATGTTGGGAAGTGGGAGGAGTTGCTGTTTCCAAAAGTACATTTTCTCGAGCACTAAAGCTGGAAAATATACTGTATTTATGTCACACTCTTATCCAAAGCATTTTATAATTTGCCTCTTATTCACCCATTCACACACTTCACACTTAAACCCTGATGGTAGTGAGCTATGTGCAAGTGAGGGATCATGTCTTTCTCACTGCACCTAGTGACTCCTTCTGGTTTCCTAGAAACAGATGTACATTTATGGGATTATGTGGTCCTATATAGGTATATATGAATCAAAAACAGCAACCCGAAACTTCAAAACAGGATCTTGGGAGAAAAACAGGATGCTGCCTGAATTACCTGATGTTTCTATTTTCTGAGTTCCTGTTGGGATGTTGCAATAGCTGTGGAAAATCATCAAAGGACCAAAGCAACACGTGTTTGCGAAGGTAGAGGTTTAAGTTCGCCCCCAGGCCCCATTGCTCCATTTAAAAAAAATTGAACACTTGAGGGCCCATTATTTTCATAAATAGAGGAACCAAAATCCTGAATGAAAGGTGCAGGCACAATTAGATGATTGAAATGGGAGCTGTCTGAATTCGAAACATATGATCCCAAGGTATTTGTTTTAATGCTGTTAAGAAACTCTAATGGATCATATTGAGCCATGTTGACTAGCTGTAAAGTGTGCGTTGAATTACAGTGGGCCTCTCTGATGCACTCGGTGGCCTTTGCACCTGGTTTCAACGTTGTGACATCACCAGTGGAAACGGGACTGTTTGGATTCTCACAACTGCATCAGAGGAGTCAATCAATCTTCATCTTTCACGGATATCCACTATCACAACAGCACCTAATCAAGAGATTAAAGGAGACTCCTAATTTGTCCAAATTAGGAGCATGCAGCCAGGCTGTAAGAAGAAAATTGCAGATAATATAAATTTGAAAAGGTTCCATTGAAAATATGGAGAAATATCTTAAGGTTCGCCGCAGCGCCCAGATGGATGTAATGGTTTCACATGAAACAGGTTTTCAAAGTGCTGGTGGCAATTAGTTCATACTCTTAATGCAGTTATATATGTGTATATATATATATATATATATATATATATATATATATATATATATATATATATATATATATGATGGGTTTGAGTGAAAGCTGCATTATGTTGGGGGAGTTTAAGAAGAATAAATAAATAAATATTTTCTTTAGAAAGTAAAGCACATCATTTCGGATAATGTATAATTTCAGATGTTTTAAAAACGTGTAGAAATGAGAAATAATCACGAAAATATGCACATGACTTAATTTGCAGGAGTCTTCATTTGTTATAGCCTTTGACACACCCATTTATGATATCATTAAATGTTTAGAAATTACATGACACATAAGTCTGGGTAGTATACAATCCATTTCAAGAGAATAAGATTAAAATTTGCTACAATATAATGATTGATAGGTCAATATCTGGCCGCCAGCCGACCATGTCCCCACCTGCTCTGTGTCAGCCGTAAGAGGAAGCAGCTGTGGTGACGGCATGGGGTTGAGCTGACACGTGATACGCAGCATTTCAAGTCATCTTCATAACACACCAGTTGATAAAATGACCAGGTTAAAGGTCAGGAGCTTTTAGTGGGACACTCAGTGTTTTCTGTTCTTTTTTGCAAAATCAAACTGACAACGGACAACGTATGAAGCACGGAAACCAGAGAAGAATAAAACTTGTCAACTTTTGGTAGACTTGTTACTTCGTGATTTTTGCAGAATTAACATTATCTATCACATGGTTGTGTGCTAATAGGGTTAGCGTTGGAGTTACCTGTATTATTACCAAATCATCCAAATGTATTAGATATTTACAACTGCATTATTTTTATTAAACTCCACTTTATCCAAATGGCGTTGTGATTTTTAGATTAAAGGATTTTACCTTTATTTTTACTCATATTTATTTAACATTATTTCTATTCAATTGTTTTACTTAGTCTGCAATGATTTCAATATTTTTTTCAGATTTTTTTATTCTACAATATCAGTTAAGTAATAACATATTTTTCTTCGTTTCATCTTGCAAATTATAACTTTTAGCAATATGTTTTATTAACTTTCATTAAATGTGTTTAGATACAGTGGGAGGATTGTTGGCAAGGATTATTCTTTGCTCAAGTTTTTCATGTGCTGTTTTCTGATAGCTTCCAGAAAACCAGTAAATATATCAGAGGTTCAGGAAAACATCTGGTGGACACTTGGTGTTCCAACAGTGACCACTTAAACAGAGTAAAGGGGTGAAGGGTGATTTTTTTTTCCCTTTCAGATATCCTGCTCTAATATTTTTTGGGGTTCTGACACCGTCCTGTGCTTTCAGGGTAGTTGTAGAAGCAGAAGGTCTGTGTGGGTCGATATGTTGTGCGGTTAGTGCTGACACAGTGACAAAAGAAGCTGGTTGGAACCCCTGTCGGCTTCCTGAAATTATTTATTTTTGACTTTGCAGAAGGCTGTTGAAAGGACTGCAGTGTGAAACGTCACATCAGTTTCTACTCGATCGTTGCAAAGTGCAAAGATTTAGGACGTCAAACAAAACTTCTGATGCATGTTTTCATTGCTGCCAGACAAATGCCACGTTTGATTTCAGACCTCTGAACTAAACAAAAAAAAAGTGACTCCATTGAATTATATACACACACCACATGTCTTTTGTGTCTACAAGCTTTCATCAACCGTTTCTTCATTCCATCCTACTAGTAAACAATATCTGGTAAAAATATCCCAGTTCTCATGTCAGTCATGGCTCAGGCATTTCTCAACAGTCGCATGATGCTCTGAAGGCAGTTTTGGTTCTTTTGAATGCATCCCATCTCTGAAGGTAGTTTGTTCCAGAGCATATGTTTGGATCTGAGGGCTGTTTGAAGGCAGATGTAGTTCCTGGCTGCATCCTTTCAACAAACTGCCTCCTGGTAATTGGCCATTATTCTAGAACTGAGAGGCGTGCTGTCCAGAGGGCAACTGCACTTGTCTGGAAACAATCATTGACTTAGCAGGCTGGCAGACGGCCTTGTCACTGGAATATGCCTCTCCTGCTGTGTGTATTCTCTGGGGAGGATGAACTGAAGCTGACACCCAAGATGTAATTATGCAGGCTTCATCACAATCAATGCATGAATGCACATCTAAAAAGTAAATAAAAAAACATTGAAGTAATTTGTCATCGATGTCCTTTATGGATGATGTTTGTTAATTAAAGTGCTTTTTTGGTGGAAGGGTTCCTCACAATTTCCCTTTGCTGTTCCTGCTGTAAATGACATAATGTACTACTTTAATAAGATATTTAAAGAACTGTGTTTGAAGAAAATGACAGACACACACACACAATAAAAAATCAAATACAAATTTCCTTTAGAGAAGAAAAATAATTCAAACACGAAGTTCATTGTCTCTTGTACTTCAGCCATCACCACCACAAGCACAGACCAAAACACTATTTTTTTTTTGTGAATTTACCCAGCCTGGTGATGTGTTGCCCTGTGAAGCCATATTAGGTGACCTTCAACAAGTGACTCCATAATTACAGGAGAGCACGCAAGGTATGCATCGTGACCTTCCTGCATCTGCAACCAGACTTAAACATCACAGAGGGAAAATAATAATGACAACTGACATATCTACCTCTGGCGCAGACTGGCAACTGGACACAGATGGAGGGAGCATATCATTACTGTTTCATTGGGAGATATCAAAACAGAAAGGCAATGAAACCTTCACTTTCCTGCAGATTGCTGCCTTTGAAACGAAAAATTAAAGTTGATATTGTTCGTCTGCCATATCTCCTTGTTCTCAGTGAGTGCTCGAGATTGACGCAGTGCACTGTGGGTAATGCACTGAGGTGTTGCAAGAAACAGAAAAGAGCTAAGAGCAGGGCTGTGCTGGCAGATATAGGAGCTTTAGGATAAGAGAAAAACTCAAATTCACTCAAAGACACGCTTCCTCAATGCTCTGCACCTAACTGTGGCCTGCGGGAATACACGGCCATGGCAAGACCTAAAGCGTGCTTGCCCAGCTTTTTTTAATTAGAACACATGACTGGAGGCAGACACCCTCTCCCTCCCTCCTTCTTTGAATTTTGCTGCAAACATCGTGCTGACTCATTTTTTTAGACTTGAGGCAGTGTGTGAATACCTGAAAACTTAGTTGACTTTCAGCAACGCCACCCTTTCATCCTTGAAAGGCAAGTCTCCTTCTTTTCAGGTCAAGCTCTTACTGTGTGTAACCAGGGAGGCTTTCAGAAACCTTTCCAGCCCTCCTCCACCTCCCCCTTTCCTTTCACCCCCTCTGACATCCTGGAACCACTCTTTGATGGTCTCTGCCTGTATTTGAATCTGGCGTATTTCTCTGTGTACCTGAGGATGTTTGGTTATGTATATGTTATGTATATTTCTACCAGTCCGTCCCTCGCTGCCGCCTCCGCACACTAAGACAAATATGCACTGAGACACATGCACTTTTGTTTAATTCCTCAAAGAAATCCCCGCAGGGTGTGGACATCCCATGTCCTCTCTCACAGTGTGTCACAGCCAGTGTTGAGTTGCAGTTTTCATCAGGGAACTGTACAATGCTCGTGCTGGCACTGAAACACACCGTTGCACCCCAGAGTCAGCCTGATTATATCACTGCCGGGGGAGGAGGGTGGTGGTGCGGCTCCAAAAACAAGTGTATCCAGGTTCTGGGGTAGAGAAGAAGGTTCGGTGTATCACACTTTGATCCAATGTCAGGAAGTATTGAGAGGCAGCTCCTGGAGGAAGCTTGAAGACAAGGCAAGAGCGATGAGAGGAAAGGTGACCTGACCGCCAACGGGCCACAGGGGCCACAGAGGAGCCTTGGTGCCCGTCGATTTTCTCACATACATAATATGACTGGGCAAGTATGACTCGTTGAGTTGGGGGTATAAAATCCATATGGGCAGGTTAAGATTTTAGTAATTTCCTTAAGTTAGGAAGTTTGGGAGAAGAAACAAGTTATATATACACATTGTATAGATCAAAATCTAGGAATGCTGCAGTTCTTAAAGTTTCAGACTATATTTAAGTCAAAAGTATTTTAACATGTATGTTCTTGAGAACAAGGCTATGATGGTTTGTGTGATAACAGACATCTCATTAGAGTCCACCTGCCTCTTTGTCCTCTGATGAGGTTTGATATGTTTGGCTTTAATAGTAAGAACAGTATAGTTTAATAGTTCGAACATGAAATAAAAATGATAAATACAAAAGAAACCAAAAGAAACCTAAACTGGGCAGTAATGACTAAGGCACAACAGCAGTCAGAGATTCTCTAATCCTTATACACATTGTGAAATATAATAGGATAATAAGGATTATTACTGGCATTACGGAGCAAATCTTCTCAAAATGGCCATGTGAGATCTTATCAGTAAAGCCATTATTAGGACACATACATTCTGCACGTTTTTCTATTGTTGTCTCTGCCTAATCTAGGAACAGTTGTCATTTACAGATGACAGCACTTCATAGTATCCCTTTTTAAACTCCATGCCGTCACAGTTTTAAAGACATTCATAAGGCATTTTGGTGTCGTTTTGGTTCTGTGATTTAAAATGTATTGCTTTATGAAAAGGGAATGTCATGGTAACATAACAGAGGAAAGGATTTATCAAAAGTCTACAACAACCATCTTTTTTCATTGCTAAATCTTGAGCGGTTTTCTGCAGTGGAAAACACGGAGTAACATTTGCCTTCATTTGGAGGTGCTTTGTGTCCGCCTGATAAATTCAACTCCAAAAAAACTGTCTTTTTACCCCATGTTTCAGTATTCACCAACTTCTGGGCGAAATATGTGGCTGTTTCACGGCTTATTGCTCCATTAAGTTTATAAGTCTTCTTTGTGATGTTGGGTAGTTCGTGTGGTAGATTTTTGCTGAACGCAGCTCCCTAATGTGTCTGGAAACAACCCTATGAGAGTGGTGAGAGTGAACCAAAACAGTATATTTGCGGGATCTAAAAACAACATTAAGCTGAAAAATGTTAAACGCTCCATAGCGACTGTAGATATGGGTGATAATTCCCTCCAACAAAGAGGCTATGTTTTCGGTTCAATTTGCGGAAAAACTACGGGCCTGATTTTCATGACACATGGTGGAAGGGTGCAGCATGGTCCAGGGAAGAACCCATTAAATGTTGGCGAGTATCTGAATCACGGGGCGGCTACACACATTCTTTGTTACTTTTATTAACATTGTGAGATTCAAACATTTGGCCTTGGCGGAGGTCTGAGCTCTCTTCTAGTTGTAGCCCTTCTAGTTATTTGTGGGTTTCTCACTACGAGCACCTGCTTTCACGATGTGCATAGTCATTTCATCCATTGTTGATAGAAGATTATTGAGTAGAACAGCTTTAATACATGCTCAAGCGATTATTATCACCTGTTAACCTGAACCGGGGGCACCTTCATGCATCGGGACTTGGTGTCATAACAAAGAGCTCACTGAGGAATCCACACTGCCCTTCATCGATGGCAGTTCTCGCAGCATGAAGTCCACAGAGTCACATCACCCTGGTTCATCTATTTTGCCAAAGGAAACGGCACACTTCGGCTCCCAGGGCCTGTTGAGGAAAGAGACATGGGTGTCCTGAGGAGCAGACAGCGTTCTGGCACTGTGCCCGTGTCAACATTCATACAGGGAGCCCTGGACCCAGAATGCAGTGATATCATTGGACTAAGGATTTTTTACAGCTCAATAGGTCCAAACACTATCAATCATATATTCAGACACATGTAAGGTTTATGGTCAATGGATTGATCACTTATTCCGAAAGAAAGTGTTGTTCAAATACCAACACCTACAACAGGCCACGTTACCATTTATGAAATAAATTCCAAAAATATCTAGTTTTTATATTAATTCATGATCCTGCGGCCAACAATCTCATCTGCTTCATATGTGGCCTTGACTCAATAGCAGTTGCAATTTTCTTCATGTGCTTTTCTGTGTTTTTCTTGAAACCTGCAAGCTCCGTTTCATGATAAAAAACTGTATAACTGCAGTGTGCGTGCACAAGTGAATATGGTTGACCACAATGGTTGATGTAAGCACTAAAAAGTGACAGTGCACAGACAAAGCTGAACTATGGAAATCAAGAAATGATGTGGTGGAAAGAATCCAACAGCTATAAACAGGTCAGACCACACCATACAGTGCATGGGCTACAAGTTCATCTCCATCCCTGCATTCCTCTTCCTCTTTGGCCTGTGGAATTGTGGGGCAAAATCCTTATGTTGATATTTTTACCTGTTTCAATAAGACCTCTGATGAGTTGAGCTCGCTGTAGAAGCTGTCAAACGTTTCTCTGTCTGTTTACAAAACCCACTTTTAACTGGAGGGGGGGAAATGTGACAGTCGGTTTCACTTCCAAGAAAAATACTGGAGGTTCTGGCCATTCACGTGCTTTCCTTCCAATTGAAGAGCAGTCTGTTTTCAGAGAGCTGTAGCCAATGGGCCCGTTAACTTTACAGGAACACACCAAGTGAGAAGAGTAAAACCTGTGAAATAGAAGTACAGGGCGGTATAAAGTGGGGAGGGATTCATGTTATGAGTCCCCACTTAGGATGTGGCTTTGATTGACAACCAGGACAAAATAGAGGCGATCAAGATTTAGAGCTGCATGGGATTCTGTGCTGTAGCAGACATCTGGTTTGACCAATGTTTATGTGGCTTTGTGGAGCAGTGAAGAACTTTCTGTGAGACTGGAGATGAAAGTCAGAAGAGAGAAATAAGAGTTATGTTGTAGGTTTATCATGTCTGTGTTGGCTATAAAACCTTCGTTGAAGCAAGCTACATTTCATGTTCGTGCTAGAAAGCTAGACTTCCACTCGGTCATTAAAGTCCCCCTATGCTCAAAAATGTGTTTTGCTTACTATCATTTCACTTTAAAAATCCACCTACCAGAACCTTTAAAGGTCAATAATTGACACATTATATCTTGTTTGTTTAATCTGTACAAAGACTGAAGCGTTTCCAGTGTTTGTGATATGCTAAACTAACCAATTGCTAGATGTACCAGATATGGGAGTGGTGTCTATCTTTTCACATAACTCTCTGCTAGAAAGTGCAGTGTTTCCCCTACCATTGTCTTGGCTCCGTTGGCGCCACGCACGCGCACACAATCTACCTGCGCCATGCACGCGCACGCAATCCACACGCAATCCGCACGCAATCCGCACACAATCCACACGCAATCCGCCCCCGTCGGACGGTGAGCGCCCCTCCAAAGCAGTAAACCTAGGGGAAACACTGAAGTGAATATCCATGTTTTCCAGAATCTCAAAGTGTTCCTTTACAGAATGATTGTAAAAAAGCAAACTGGTTTGCCACAAAGGTTTATTTCAATAAAGTGTTTTCACTCTCTCATGACTGTTCTATTCATGAGAGTAGTTGGACAGCATGAAATCAGAGGTCAAAACTGATTGTTGATCACCTCCATAGAAACAAATTTAAAAAAGATGTGGAAAGAAATCAAATTACATTAACATTTAATGGAAAATGGAAACGCTTCAACTGTGAGTTGAAAGCTGACGACAAGTATGATTACTGTAGTAATCTGAAGTGATTGATGTATACTGTGTGTTCCTGCCTTACAACATGTTGAGTTTCTAACTCCACGTTTGATCCTACAATAATTACATAAATACTATCCAGATGACCACACACTACCGCAACACCAAACACTAAAACGGAGAAAAATGTAAAATACTCTACCTATGTTTCTTAACTTCTTTTTCTATCTTTAGGTATTTTTTCTGCTTTAATATACAGTTTTGGCCACTCTTTATAGTGCCCTGCCAGGCATCAGACAGTGTGTGTGCACACAAGGACAGACACATAAAGGTTCAAAGACACAGTCCAGTGAGCAGCTGGTTTGCTGAATTGTGATCAGCAGCTACAGGACATGCTTTACCACCCAATGTGTGTTTCCAGCAACATTTGGGGCCAAGCGTTTGTCTTCATTTGAGCTTTGGCTGTTAAATATGCCTCAGGGATGGCCACTTGACCCCAGGAACTATTTTATGCAACCACAGAAAATGCCTCTTCCTCTAATGAAAGGACAGACTGATGAGGGTGAGCAGACTGGTTACCAAAAGTGGAGAGGAAGGGGCAGCCATATGAATTAGAAATACAGTCTGTCGTTCAGACGGACAGATGGGTATGTGAGACGATGTGTGTGCGTGTAAATGTACTGTGCTTGCGTGCGTGTGTGCGTACACATTGGGACACTCTAAAGTAGCCTGTAGATGCAGGTTAACAAGTTGCTTATGTTCTGTTTCGAGGGGAGGGAGCAGTGTTACTCACACATGGTGTGCAACATCTGAGGCGGCCTCCGGAAGGAGAAGCCACAAGACTGTCCGATATCAGGTCCACACAGAAACCAGTCATTTGACAGACTTCAAACCACCCAGAGCGATGTAGTGTGCACACAAACACACATAAATAGAAAAATAAACACACACGCTGGCTCAGATGTCTATACACACACAAACATCTCACATTCACAACCCTTGCATGTTTACACTGACTCGCATCTCCTAACTTGGCACAGAGACCCTGCACTGACACCCCTTCAGGGGATCAACTGTAACCCTGCCTCACCCCCACGTCGCCCCACAGGCGTCTCCCAGGCATGGCTTCCACTGGCCCTGTGTAATCTGTCAGGAGGCCCAGAGATGTCTCACTTATCAATAGGCGCAGCTTATTGTTTCAGGGGGCTTCCTCTTTCCTGTACAGGATAGTCCTGATGGGGGGGCCACCATGGGGCAGTCAAACCGCCTGGGGCCACTTGGACTGTGAAAGCTGTATATGGTTGAATGAAAGAGCCGGACTTTCCTCGCCTGTTAGCGTGTCATTTCACAAGGCGACAGCCTCACCAGGAGTGTGTTTTCCCACTTCATCGCTATAGTGCTGTGCTGACTTTATCAGATTTTAATCTGTTTATTTATTTGTTTGCTTTTGTCAAAGATAAGCTAATCATGGTTACAGTTGGGGTTTCTTGTCTCTATCTACAATGGATATAAGAGTGAATGTGTGGCCAGTTTGTGTTCTCCAAGTCGAGACATTAAAGTGCCTTTTAAATCATATTGACAATCTCAAAGTGCCAAGTTTGAGTTTATTAGTAAATTATCATGAGTTGAGATTACTATTAAAGTAATTAGGAATGGAGGGAAAATGATCAACTTTAATGTGGATAATACCTCCTAAATCCTGCCAAATTTGCTCATAAAGCACTGAAAACAGGAATATTTCCAAATGTTGTATAGAAATATAAATCTGTATAGTGTCAGGAAGGCTCTCATATTTTTGAGTGGGTACACCAATTAAAAAAATGTCCAGTTGATACTCTTTTAATCTGTGTATCTGAACATAGGAGGGGATATTTTTCTTTTTTACGGTTGGCACAGACTTGGATTGTGGCGACCACTGGGCAAGCAATGGGTGTTTGCTCAAGTGGAGCCAATTACTCAAAATAAATTGGGTCTTCCTCTCTATTCCCTCCATTGCTCTTCCCCTCTCTCCCCCTCCCTCATCCCCTCATCTCTCTGGAATGGGTTGTCATTTGAAAACCGGGTCAGAGCCATGATGAGCCCCTCCTTCCAAATAAACAGGCTAGTAATGGCTGTTTACCCAGAGTACAAGAGCCATTATGCACAAGGAAGTTAAACATCTCTGACAGGCGAAATGGCCGCAGACAAATCACTGTTGCCCTTTCTTGGAGGAATTGATTGGAAGAATGCTGATGTTTCCCTAACTGTTACCAGCAGCCAAACATGCTTGTGACGGCTTTTCAAAAAGGCATACCAACTCAATGGTGTAAGGATTCAAATCAAAAACCTTTTGTTTGTCTGCAATTAGACTACAGACTGAGCAGATCACCTCGCCTCAAGAGAATTTCATCCCATTGGTTGCCTTGCAATCGGAAAGTACCCCTGTACTTCAGGAGAACATCAACAGCCCACTTTTTAGTCACCTAGGATCTGGACAGCGTAATATGGAAATATGGAGGACTGTGGAAAATGAAAGTGTAATTATAATGTACTGTAAGGCGAGTTTTAATGAGCTTAACGTCATTCTGTGGAGTCATTACAAGAGCAAAAATGAAGTCAGAAAATAATTTCTTTAAAGTGAAAGGCACCGTTCTGTGACTTAGTGTTTAATTGGAAATGAAATGGTAGGGTAAACAGAACAATGCATTGTGATCATACATGTGTGAAGAATGGACTGCATTAAATCATAGTCTGCTAACAAGGCCATAATGGAACTTCACATAATGGGTGCCTGAGTAATTTACCGTCAATCTTTTGAATATTTGTCTGTGAAGGTCAGGCGCGAATTAAGCGACTTTAGGTCCAGAGTTTTACAAGTTGAAGTAAACTTTATATACTGCACTATGCACTTCACATGAGACTTGGCATATCAATTTATTTTCAGAAGACAAGTAATCTAGTTTTTAAAGATCCTGAAACTAGAAGGTCAATTATTTGTTCCATGCAATACTCACAGGTAGTCGAAACAATAAGTCAAGTCAATCGACAGAAAATGTAACTATTTTGATATTAGATAAATTACTTTGATCATGTTTCAAGCTAAATTGGTTATGTCCAGCTTCTCAATTGGGAGGATGCTGTGCTTATTCTGTCTAATACAAGAGTAAATAAAATATCTTTGAGTTTTGGGCCATTGGTAGTAAGATAAAGGGAGCATTTTGACGATGTTGTGCTTGAAGAAATTAATGCAGCTCTCATCACTGCAGAAATCATAGAGCATGAGACGTCTTCTTTGACATCTGGTTCCAAAAGTCGTGAAGTATCTAAGAAGTTATGAGATGATAACTGAAAAAGCTGAAAAAGATATTTCCTATTGAAATACTTAAAGCATAGACAATGCTTGTAAATGTTAAAACAGCCCACTTGTAGTGGTACAAACACGTATCCTTGACCTTTTTGTTCTTACTCACGCTGGACTTTTCTTTTTTGTTTTCACACACATGCACCCTGGAGAAAGGAATAAAAATTGGGAAATAAAAGATGGAGTTCATTAAAAGTCGAACTGGGAACTTATTTATTCATTCTGAAAGAAAACTCCATGATCCCATAAAACTATGAAATAGGGGAGTTTGACATTCTAATATGGCAACAACTTTAAAAACAACAATTGGGTGTGAAGCTGGTTGCACTTACAGCCACAGTCATTCTTTACAGATGGGGCCAGAGGCACAGCTAGCTCTGGGCCTAAGGGTTTTTCCACACAGAACTGAGCTGTGAAAGAATGTACAATGGGTCGAAGCACGTTGTTGTAATTGGCTCACAGCAGAACAGTCTGCTGCTCCTGAGATTGGAGGCTAACTTCAAATGGGTGTTGCCTGAGCTTTGATTTAGCCCATCATCGTGGCTCAAATCACAGAGGACAGTTGTACAGTGTTGAGCCATAAACCATGGCACAACACCCAACAGGAATTTCTGTCTCATGCATTTCCAAATGAATGGTTGGAAGGATAATACAACATGCATCCGGTGGAAACAATATGGGACATCACTGCCTGTGTGTTTGTGTAGAAGAATCTTGCATGGTTGTTTTCCTGTAGGTTATGTATGTGCATGTATCGGTACAATATCTGTGTGAATCAAAGCGTATACTCTCTCTTTCCCTTCAGCTGTCAGAGTGCCAGACAGCATTCAACACCTGGATCAGCAGGTCTCTCCCTCATGCACATCTACTCTTACAGGACTCCACTGATCTCCATCCCACTGCAGAGGGAGAGTCTACACAGCTGCTAACTTTCCCAAGACTTTGCATACCGTCTCGTACAGTGTTGAGCTACTGTAACCGAGTCCCGGCAAGGTTTCACCACGTCCAACAATCCGGCGATTCTGTGCTCGAGTCTAGAGTTGCGTTATATCCGCCTTGTATTGTTTTACTTTACTTTTCATGTTGTATAATGTATAGTGACAGCGTAGACTTTATTCTTGAGGATTAGATTTCTCCACATGGTTGTTGACAGATGCTTGGTGTCCTGTTGTTGCTGGGTCAGTGGTTATGCAACCCCCTGAGGGCTGGCTTTGTTAATTGCGCCAGTAATCTGTTTAAAGTATACTGCATGGAAGATGTAAGGAATTATCATTTAGGTATTTGCATTCTTCTCCACAAGCCTTTGTTCAATAATGTATTCCTGATGTTGGCGTTTCAATAAACTCTGCTACACTGCAGACTTTATTCCAAGTGTGGCCACAGGATCTGGCAAGGTGTGTGTTTTCAGTTTGGCTTCAGGGTCCCCCGGAGAGCCAGGCATAAATAATCATAACATCGCACTATTTTTACTTGTTTAGCAAGTTTGGTTTCGCTCAACCCGAGCCAAAAGTCAGTGGACAATCACCAGGACCCCCACAACCCCCTCCAAAAAATTTCCCAGGTGGCCTATTACAATTCTGTATTCAAACATGCAATCATGTTGGCAGCCAATCAAAATGCTGCTTTCCACCCACATCACTCAGCACATACCCTCTGGGTCAATTTCAGTGGTCTCCTAGCACAACACGGCTGTCATGAAAAAAGAGACACATGCAAAACAATCTGTCCCTTGGTAGAAACTGGCAAACCCACTGTGCTTTGGAAGGACATGCATTGCCCGGCTCTCATGTCACACTGCCTGGTTTCCTGAATGCTGGGTGGTGAGTTCATCATGAATGCCAGGTGCCATGCTCCACTGAAGGCCAAATGGATGGCTGAGATATCAAATATTTCCTGGAAGAGCCCCATGAGAGAATGTGGACTGCTGGTATATTACCTATTGCTTCATCTCACACCCAGGGATACATAAATGTTTCTTATGAAATCTTGAGCACTAATACATTGTTGACTTTTAATGAATGTGGTCATCACTCTGCAGCTGAACCTCCCTTAGAACGCCGGTGTGCTCTGATCTGGTTCAACCAACTGAGAGAGAGATACCAGTCTTTATGAGTCTTGCTGTAGTGAGGGCAATGAGAAGCAGATAAAGGACTAGATTTGAAAACAGTACAGCATATCTGTGCTGATGGGATACTCTCATTGAACTGAAGCTTACATTAACTATTCTCTCTAAACAAGGAGTTCTCTATTATTTCTTCTAAAATCTCTTTCAAAGAATGCAGTGCTGGCCTTTAGCGTGAATTCATATAACAACAATCCACTTATGTAATGTGGATCCATGGTGTAAAATCATATAACGCATATTAAACTAAAGCAGACTATATAATTAAACCAGAATAGTATAATAAAATGTGTATATGTGATAAAAACAGAATGAAAATGAAAATATAATGTAAAATATACAAAAGTTATTATGCATATTTCCTTACGAAAGTTCTCTATAGTCGAAGCAGACAGCAATAGAAACTTGTGCTAAAACTCGCTTTCTCACACTTTTCTGTTCCAAGCCTGCACTCACTGAAATGTATGTTCATTAGAGAGCATAAGGTCTGCACTAGCATATCAAGCGAGCCCCTAAAAATAGCCTCCATGCCATCCTCCAGCCCTTTGAGGATCAGAGCTGAGCTAGGCAGCTGAACAGTGCTGAAGCAAAGCCTCGGCCCATGGACAGATGTTTCTGAGAACAGGTGGCTGGGGTTGTCCCCTGGATTTGCATGGCTATGACAGACACAGCAGACCTCACAGACTTCAAAGGGCAAGAGCATGACTGCTAATGATCTGTGGAGAGAAGAAAGAGGTGTGGCTAGCTAGCAAGCTAGCTTCAGAGGCGCCAAGCAGACAAGGACTTCCAGCACAATAGTCCAGGGAAAACTTTTCTCTGCTATGGAATGTTTGCTATAATGAGGTCATGGTTTCTGCTACTGTTGCAGGGGCATTTGATACTTTAAGCCATATCATCAAAAGTTTGATTTGAAGGTAAACAAACTGATATAAATTACAGTTGTGTTAAATCGAATTGGCCCACAGCACAAACTGTCTATAATATACAGTAGCATTGTTGGTTTGATGGGATTTGGATCAATACCAGAGACTCAATAGTTACAGTACATGACCCCTATTCAGTTTAGTTATGATCAAGGTTAAAATAGTTATACATTTATGAGCATCACTTCTTTTGTCATAGTAGCCTGCTGTATGTCACTGTGACGGATGTTGATAAATGTAATTACTTACTAATACTTACTAATAAGTATTTAGCTTTAAGAAACAGCAGAGTTTAAAGTAGTGGTTCGAATGCCGAATGAAAAATCCTGGATAAAACAATTGTTACTCAAAACTAAATGTTCTGTATGGGAAAGACAATTTGTTTTAAGATCCTTAAAAATTCTCTTCCAGAGTTTGAAACCTTGCATGAACTCTTCAAAATCTGACTTGATGTGATTTCTTCTTGCAAGGCAGCAATTAAGTCAGACAAGCCAAATCTCTTCGTCAACCCCCTCCCCTTCATCTGTCATATTTTCAGCTTTGATCTCCTCTAACCCCATTCATTAAGCAAATACAACACACTGCCACTTAAAGTTCGCAATGGAGCCCTTAACATCTAATAAATAATGCATTCACCCCGGGAACAAAACATGAGATGAGCACCAAGCAAAAGGGGTGAACACGTGGTTGTCTGAGACGGAGCTATATGTATGCTGAATGGAATAGGAAACGTGGTAATACACAAATGAAGCGCAAACACTCAGCAGTCTAGCATTGGATTAATAGGGGTGATTATGGATGCAGTTGTTTCCACCTATCAATCTGAGGCATAGGGTGGTGAGGGTGAAATGTAACACTGGGTAGCGATAATAACACTGCATTTTAAGCAGTATGCTGTCCTGAGAGAGAAGGATGAAAAATGGAAGAAGAATACACTTCATTTGAACTGGTTAGAATGAGACTATTATAACATAGCCCCTTTGTCACATCATTAATCATAGTACTGGTCTGTATTATGGAAGATTATTTCCAAAATTATGCCTAACTTTGTTTTGGAAGAAAGAAAAAAATCTTCACTGGAGTAGAGTATTTAAGATGCTCACTATCATTCTACAGAGTCTACAGCCATGAGTGCTGCTCTGTAGGGCTGTACTTATCAACATGCTATCATAATCATACAGGTATGTTTCCAATGTTAACCATTTTAGTTTGGAGTGTTAGCTGCTAACATTTTCTAATTAGCATTAAACACAACATACAGCTGAAATTGTAAGTTTTGCTAGTCTTTGTTCATACATCAAAGGCTATTGGACACATTGAAATATTGACCTGAAAACAGCACTAGATGAAAATACATCAGTAAGTTTGGGTCATTAAACAATGAATATGAATGTCTGTATTGAATTTCATGGCAATCAATATAAAAGTTATTCAGCTATTTCATTCAAAACCACACATTTGAATCTCTTGACGGGTAGAGGAAAAGACAGGTGATCACCACAGTTATTGAGAGTCATTATCTGGGAACCATGAATGTATGTAAAAAAATAAAATAATAATTGAGATAATTCACATTGAAATATGTATTAGGATAAGAGAAAATGATGACCTGTTGGTGGTACTAGACAAAAAGTCAGTTGAAGTTCATGACAATCGAGGCGATGGTCTAAGGTGGTGGACCGACTGACAGACCAACATTGCCATCTATCTACACTGCTAGCTTGGCAAAACAAATTCCATAATTGTTTTTTGTTTTATTATTCAGAGTTGCTTTCTAAAATGAATCTCTAGAATACAACTGACCTCTGTGTGACTTGCTATTAATGCATGCAATAATTTACCCCATCAATTAAACTACATACAACACAAACCCCACATGATAATGTGTTGTGGCAGGCCAGCTTTCTCCCGTGTGTGTGAATAGACAAATAGTGTCCTCCTATTTCAGTTCTGGGGGCCTTACTGAGGTAAAGCGACCTGAGTCAGCAGGGGGGCTTTGACAACATCTTGACTTTATTACTCCACACCCTTAAATCCCACAGTGACCTCCTTCTCTTCTGTGCCATGTTCAAATAAACATCCAGAAAAAACTATTATTCCTCCCTCTGTCCACTAATGTTCTCTAGGTTCCCTCCTCATCTTTCCCTCTTTCTGTTTGTTTTCTGTTTCTTCGTCCTCTGTTGCGAGACACTCTATGACCTGATGGAAGCCATGGCGCGACCTTTGCCAACCAAAGACAAACCTACCACACACACCTTAACAGAAACAACCCTGGTTCGGTTTAGCAGTGGGATTAATGCCGTGTTGACTTTCTGTCCACTGGGATGTGACTGTGCTGCTGTTTATTCGTGATCTCCTCCTAAAGCCTTTGAATGGAGGTTTAAATAGAGGATTTTGTTATACTGCTCCATAAAAGCAGAGATCCTTTCCTTACTCCGTGTTCCCATAGAATAAAGAAAAACTTTCCAAAGAGCAGGAAATGGCTCTATCAAATGGCCGTACACAGTGAAATCTATAGTAACACCTCAGCAGGGTTTCAATCTCAAGGCGAACCGTGCTGCGTCAAGAACGCCAACACAAAATGTGCTTCTACAGTTCTTTGAAAACCCTGTAAATGTTATACTATCTGTATCACTCACAAATTACCTATAAGAAATCCCATTTAGTCACAAGGTGGCCTTAATAATGTGGGCCTTTGTAAATGGACATATTTTTGTCCCAGCTCCCTTTACTCCTGTGTGTTTTCGTAATTGGAATATTGTCTCTGGGCTTTCAGTTAAAAAGGGCGCTTTGAGATAATCTCCACCGTCTTGGTGAAATGCAAACATAGCCAAGTCTCTCTATAGAAGCCGCCAACTCAGAGAAGTTCTTCCCCTTTAATAACATATTTTATTAAAGCAGGGTGAAAACAATTAGGGGTGTGTGAGTTCTGCATCTTTAATACAGGCTTTATTGAATAAGCGTCGTCCCATCCGCTGAGGGAGGGCCTCTGACTGTGGCACAAGTAGTATTGCCTAATGTTCAAATGGGGGGGCGCCTAAAGGGATTGGAGGGGTAATTCAATTAGAAGTAATATGCACCAAACCTCCCCCGAAATTGCTAATTCCCTTTAACTGATAGCAAGAATAGCAAATGCGCTTGAAGTCAATCCAGAAAAAACAAAAAAATATCTATATACTTATATATAATAAACAAACTGTTAAGGTGCCAATGAAGGCCTAAAGGAAGTCACACAGACTGGGAGGAGTATAAAAAAGAGGACGTGTTCTTGGTCAGGCGTTTGCTTCATGGGTTTTCAAAAATGCAGTAAGTAAGTAATGAAAAGTTGCTTTGCAAAAAAACTAAAATTGGAATTTTAAGTTGAGAGAGGATTTTCTGACTCATATTGTTTAAAAACCTTTTAAATTACCACTGGATCACTACAGCTGTACACTTCCAGCCTCAAGAATGAAATCACTTTATGTTCATTGCAATCCAAGGTCTTCCATTTCAAAAACAATAAAACTTTATTTATTATTTTCCCTTCCACCTCCTTCCTTTGTGTGACACTGATGTTCCCTCTCAGTGGGTGCACCACACAGTGGCAGCTGCACCCAGACATCAAAAAGTAAAAAAGAGCATCTCAATCTACTTAGAAAGTCCCAAGTCAACAGATTCGCAGCCAGACAGAGAGAAGTTCATCCACTCTTGCTCAAAGTAGTTCCACCACAGGGATGCACTACAGTAGCAACGTCATCCTGTGAGGCTGCTGCAGCCACTGGCTTTTACAGAGAATTTATGAGACTCATCAGATATTCTGTTTGTTTTGCTGGAAGGGATTTAAATTAGATTTTTTTTTTTAAATAGATGTAATTCCTTTAAACTGAAGAACATACTTATTGAATGCCTTTTTAAGAACATGTTGTAGGTTGGCATTGCAGATAAAATCATCATTTGTTGCACCATACAATTTATTTACCATTCTGTTCTCTGCATTTCAGTCAAAACTGGGGAGAAAACAAATACAATTTTGGCTCCGGCAAAGGTTTTTCTATCAACTGACTCATTTGCATTCGGCAAGCTCATACATTTCACAAATTCGATTTCATCTTCATTTTACACCAGAACTGGAATGTTTTTCCAGGCACTGTGTGATTTGAATAACTATTGACGAACTAAAAGTATCTACTTTTTGCACTGAAGCCAAATGTGGGGGTTTTAAATGCATGAAGAATAAGTGGGAACAATATGAAAGAGAGGGAGAAATATTTGCATGCAAATCAATCTCTCTATAAACATTACTATCCTCAGGGTTAAAGTAACTGACTGTGAGGCACTTGGACTTTCCAAACATTATATCGAATTGATTAACTAGATTAATAAGGAAAAACAAAGGCAATGCAAATCACATTAAGTCATGTCTTTTTTTTACATGTAATCTTATCTCAAACAAAATACTTTTTCTTTTCTTTTATAGGTAGAAAAAAAAACACTTGGACAGCATCAGACAATATATGTTCAAATAAAAATGTTATAACAAAGATCATTCCTGTTTCCACAGGTTGGGACATTGCTGCAGTGCTCAACGAGTGCATCTTTTCTAACACAACGCAGCTCTGTGCTACGAGTTTGATCAGACAATGGAGAACAAAATCAAACGACCAGTGAATGAAAGGGATACATTTGAAGTGCAAGGCCCATCACAACACTTCTGAGCATGGATACGTTATCAAATTTGTCAAACTTTGAGATGATTAAGGCTTGTCTAATTCAAATGGACAGACAGATGGTCGGGCGCAGCGGCCTGTGAAATCCAAACCCTGTTTAAAAGAGGGCTGGTTTTGAGCGAGTGGGAATAAATATGTAAACCCATCCTGCTCTGTAAAGCGAACATGCCTCCTCTCATTCCCAGTCCTGCATCGTCCCACATGTCAAGCTTTCCGGGTCTATTAGTTACAATGAAGTGTAAACTAACCTTCAATACACCTTTTTGGTACCAGACTGAAAAAAGATGCAGGAGTTTTTGAAAAAGGGAACATAAGAGTGAAAAAGAGGGAGACCCTCCTTTGTCTCTGGTTTGAATCAAAGGCTAACGGAAATATGTCTCGATGAAAGAAAACTGTTCTCAGTGGGGAAACATGTGACCTCCGAAGTGGCAAGGTGCTTTGAGGAGTCGAGAGTCACCCTCTTTACTCTTGAGAGGTGCATTGTGAAGCGCCACAAAATCTGCGGGGTGCCTCCTTTTGTTTGTATTACAAATGGCCCCGCGTGGGGTGAGAGGTCAAAGCGATAATCACATATGTAAACATGCCTCTCCACCCGAGCGGTACGTTCAGAGAGCCTCCTGCTTGACCCTGCTGTTTCTGGCAGGTAAATGTTTGCAATGCATCAACATACAGGAGAACATGCGTGAGTAGAGCTCTGCACAGTGCAATGTTTGCAGGGTCGTGTCTTTCAAACAAAGAAAAGCTGAGGCAAAATAATGGTACATGGTACATTCTCACAGGCCCACATGTGCAAGCAGGCACACACACTTCCACAGGCATACACATACAACAGCTCTCTAATTAATAGCTCCTCTGCCTCCTGAGTCTGTGAGGCAAGTCCACCCTAATCCCCTGGCACTTAGATGAGAGTAATCAGCGCACAGCAAAGTCTGCCTTTGGAACACTAATTAGCATCATTGATTTTCTCTTCAGACTCTGACATGCAAATAGCCCAAAAGCAAGTCACTTTAAAAAGAAAAAAGGCCCTACTAGTCAAAAAAGGGCTGTACATTGTTTCAGCTGCGCTAGCTCAGATAGAGACAGGCTTGAAATGTGGGTTAAAAACAGAGAAGGGGATGTTTCATTGAGTGTGACACGAAAATACTTAGAGCTTGTGTTTACTGACAAATTAGCATATGGTGTTGATTGATAATCCTAAAAGCCAAGTACTACCACAAAAGACAAAAAAACTCCAAGGCATTGTGAACATGTGGCATTTTCAAACATCGTCATTTGCGGAGTTTATGTTGGGGGGGGTATTGAGTAATGTAGCAAACATAATCTCAAAGCATAACTGGTTTAAAGTATGTTTACACTGATACACTAATTAAGGTATCTCTCTGGTGATTACTTAGCCAGTCAGTTTAACAACTTCTCTTTCTGGTAAACTGCAAAGCCTGCAGCCTGAAAAGAGCAAGCGTGTGAGGTAACTTCAATGAGAATTGCTAGTGTCCACATGCCGGGGGGAGAAGTAAATTGCAAGTAATGGACTCTGAGAACGCTGAGATGTTTATCAGACTAAATGAACAGAATCACACTGGAGGGACGAGAGCGTGACAACATGCCAGAGAGAGTTCCGATTAGGAATGATGGCTGCCATGAATTTATGCATTTAAAGTTGGAGTGAAACTATGGCTCATCATTTGGGTCAATCATTTTCATTGCACTTCAAATGTATGTCAGTCGGGCATGCTCCTCTCATTCTTTCCTGCTGCTCTCACTGTGAAAACAGATCTTCATAAACACACAATACATATGGCATGCACTACAGAGTTATTGTTTCCTATAATTCAAAACAAGGACAGGATTGTGCTATTTTTGTGCTAAGTAGCTACTGGCCATGTCCAAAAAGTGGAATCAAAGTGACCGCAATCATCCCTCGCCTTCTTAACAAGAGCGGGTGAGGAAACCACCAGCTTGACTTAACCAAAACCCTCCACTGGCAAATCCATAAAGGGAAGGAAGAACAAGGAATTAGGGAGATTTTCTGTCTTCTAAATACACAAGCCAGATGCCAATTTATTGCTCTTCTCTTATTCTCTCCCTCTCTAGGTTTCTTCTTCCCTCTCTCTCTTTCCTCTTATTCCTTTCCTCCTCTTATAATTTTTCTCTTACTCTGTGTGATTGCATCCATATGCTCTCCAGGGAAAGATGGGGTCAACACCCTCCTTACTCACGCCACAGTGAGGCACTGACACTTGTGAGAAAGCCCTTGCTCAGACTCCCACACGCACACATAAATGCACACATGCATTAACAGTGCGATTGTCTCCATGCAGCAGGCACAGACTGCGAAGCTTCAAGTGCTTAGCAGAGAGGATGGGCTGTGGGATGTTCATGCCAACGCTTAATTCCGCATCATGAACGTATGGAGTATGTTACTCTGAAATGATCTACCTCCTCCTCCTGATACATTTAGGATTGGCCCCTGAGAAGATCTGGCATCAATTAAGTGGCGCTCAGAGGAACTGGGCTTGACGGGGTCCAATGGATCCTTCAGCCTTCAATCCCCTCTTTTGTTCAGCAAAGCCAGGAGAGGTCGTAAATTTGAACATGAAGACAGCGTGCAAATTGCAGTCACACTTGCGAGCGAAAGGAATCAAGGCCAGGAGAGGGAGAAGGAATTAGGCTGGCCTCCACCAGTGGTCCAAATCCTTTCCTCTTTCCATCTCAGGAAAACACAGCACAGACACACACACACACACACACATGTGGAACCAGCACATGTTCTTAACCACACCATTGTGGCTGTCTGCCCTGTACGCAGAGCAAAGAAGCAGATGAACACACCTACAAGCAAACACGCAAAGGCACACAGACAAGCACGCATATTTTGAGCGACCAAGGAAACATCACAACAGTTGCTGTAAACACAAGCACTTCAGACGGATCACTATCCACATACTGTGGGATTTCCTCGTCTTTATTCCTGTACCCCTCCTTCAGTGCTCACTCACTGTTCCTGCTCTCATATACCACACACACAAACACACACACACACACACACACACACACATACACACACACACACACACACACACACACACACACACACACACACACACACACACACACACACACACACACACGATTGAAGGACATCTATAAAATCTGTTATAATGAACCCCTCCCCTAGACCTTGCCACTGACCTTTGGGAATCCGATTTACTCTGCCACATCTCTTATCATATTTCTGCTGTCACTCATGAATTATGGCAATATGACAATGGATGATGCATCTACCGAGACCTCCACTGACACTGTATATTCAGCCACCCAATCTCTATCCGTTTTGCCTGCATGTGGCAGAAAGATGAGAACTAGTATGAACTTTTATGAATAAAGCATGTCATTGACACACGGTTAGGAGCATTACATTTGAAACTAAATGGGAAATGAGTGTGTTTTAAGTCCATGTTTGATCATTTATAGAAGTCTACAGCCTTACCTCACGACAGATACGATTCCATTCATAATGGCTACTTTCCACTGACAGTAGATGTAACTTGGCTCACTGGCACACCTAAATGGAGCAGAGCCATCACTGAGGTGGCTTTCACGTAGAATCCTCGCTCACTAGTAGAGGACGAGGTTCAAGTCCCACTACCTTTTGCTCGGTCATGCATGTTCTCAGGTGGGACACCCTCCAAGTGATCGCTACTAGAGTGACTCCTTCTGATCCTTCTGGTTTTTTCAGGGTTAGGATCTGGGGTGAACAGAGTGAGCCTCCGGCGTGTTACACCCTCCCAGTGAAGTGCCTTGCTGGCAGGGGAAAGGAAGCGGCTGGCAACACCATGTGTTATGGAGGTAGCACATGTCTGTCTACACCCACCGCAGGCCAACTGTGGAGTTAGCAGTGACATGAACCACAGTGCAGTGAAAGTAGTCATCTCAAATTAGGAGAACATGGGGGGGGAAACACAGCACAAAAAAAAAGCCTTTAGTACAGTTATTGGTTGCAGGTGCTTTTTCCCTTCTCACAAGTTAAAATGTCTTCTAGTTAAAGTTAGCTATTGATCACAGCTAATATGCTAATTATGCTCTTTATTGACGTTTCAGCATACAAGACAGTATTGACAAACTGTTTTCTTAGTTTATTATGTTATGGAAGCTTACATTCTACAATCATTTCCATTTTTGCAATTTGCAATTTTGCAATGTGGAATTTAAGGGTTAAAGCTGTCAATATCTAACAATAGATTTTAAATGTAATAATCCTATAAGCACTTTAGCCTATAATGAAATGAAAACATTTTTTACACTGTTATATTGTTCCACAGTTTGTCAGCAGGAACATGGTTTCACTCAAAAACAGACCAGCACCAGATGCAATATCAACCTTTCAAATCACTATGTTGTAGAACCGTGACAAAATGTATTGATCCCTCACGTCAAGGTATCAAACAGGACTTGTGTGCACAACCCAACAAAGTCTCTTAAACACACGCATCAGGGATGAGCTTGAGTATATAATTTATGTAGAAGTGTAGAAAGTTTTGCATCAACTATCAACAGTCTTTATGATTTGTTAGTTGCGTGTATGCACTGGCTACTGTTTGTGTTGTCAATCTCCTCTCTCTCTCTCTTATGTAATGTATTTTAGAGAAAGATATAACATTAATAGTAAATACTCTGAGTTATGTTTAGACAATGAATATTCACTTATCCAAGAGGTTAACTTGCCTCATTGTATCTATTATTGCAATATTAGTGTACTGTTCAGTAGATATAGATTAAGATATATGCAGTAGGGGTATTGTTCCAGTACTTCCAGAGGTTCTCTGTACACAACTGTGCAATACTTTTCATCTAAGAAAGTAGTGGTTTGCACAAGGGATTGAGGGGTTAAACTTATTTTTACCTGGAGAAAATCAGTGGCCTGCTACCTCGACCCCGAAATTGTGGTCACAAGATCACAGAGGGAGCTCTCAGATTAGCACGCCATCCGTTTTGAAAAATAAGGAGGTTGTTCTGCTGTCTTAATCCTATGAGAGAAACACCTCAATCGAGACCATGACCTTGCAAACCGCAGACTTAACAGAGAACTTTGATTTGTCAACGATGACCACAACAAAGCTGGCCATACTGGCTGTCAGGGCCGAGCCGGCTGCCGTCTTACACATGTCATGCGGGTCATGTAACACCGAGGTCACTGGGGATTTAAGATGTTTTCATGTGCCACAAGTGTTATAGTAGTAACACAAACCCATTATTAGGGTAAGTTTGATAATAATACAAATAATGATTATATTGTTGAAGGAAACCAACATTGCAGACTAATTATAAGGAATTCCTTGCAACTGTTCAGGCAGAGACACTTACATCAAGGAATTGAAACATGTTGCCATTTCCCTTGAATGTTAGCCCTTCTCATCTGAAATGAAGCTCAGACAATATCCTGGCTCTCAGATGAACATGTGCAACTGTGTCCAGAGTCAAGGGAAATATAAGGCCTCCTCTGCTCTTTTAAAGCCATTCAAATGCGCAATAAACAGGAGTTCAGGAATTCATCATATGAAGCCATGAACCAAGTTTGAGTAAAGTAATCTCTAGTTTTCATCTGGGTGGTGATGGCCTAGTGGTCTGGTCCAACAGCAAACAGAGGGAAAACTCGGCTTCTTTCCTGGCTCATCTGAAGTGATGGATGTCTGACCTGATCCCTGACCTGCTGGCCGTGCAGCCCATGATGATTATGTACTCCTTAATTAAGTAACGTTTGTCCAAAACTAGAAGCAGGACTGTGGGAGGTCAGCTGTGGCAGTAAACATACGTGGGCATCAACATAATCATCAGAGTAACAGTGATAAGTGTCAATGTATAATGTCTGCGTTGTACACCTGCATGCATACGATTGGAGGTCACTATCCACAATTAGCCAATCTTTGTGAAGCGTACTGAAAACAGCTGATTACAATCAACTAATACAAGCGTGACTTTGATGATCTACCTGAATATAATTATATATGAATATAATCTATTATTATTAATATTATTATTATTAGTATTATTATTATTATTATTATTATTATTATTATTATTATTATTATAGATTATCTTTTTTTTTAAGTATTGTATCCACTCCTCAGTCACAGCCATGATGTTTCAATATAATATAAAGTATGTGACTTGTAAATATCCATAAACAGCATATTTACACATAATTCTATCCTCTCTACATACTCTTTATGTTGTTCTGGAGCATAAGCCATTAGTCAGTGATCAGCTGAGTTGTGGCTATTAAGCTCTGGGAAGTCATTGCAACAGCAGCAGAACAAAAGTACAGTGAAGCAGAAAAATATGGAGATAACTGGCATTTTATTGCTGATTTTGTGCATTTACTGTCTACTCCTTCAGTGCCTGTGGTGGCTTCTGAGATGTTTGTTACCCTCAGCCTCAGGCTTCATGCTATTTCAAGGTAGTTGGTTCATCAGTATGAGTGGCAGGTGTTGTGAAGGGAACTTGACCAACATAAATAGAACAGTAAGCAAACTCTGCCTCATCAAGGAATAGAAAACCCTGCATATTTTACTTGTGACCTCACTTGAGAGCTTGTGCTTAAAATGTTAAATGGAGATGAAAAATAAAACATTTGTTATCTTTATAGAAGGATATATATGGTTGGCCAGAAGGTGAAACTGGAAGCACCATCTCTGGTGCCCCTGCTCCTTTTAAACTGAACGATAAACAAAGAGAGATGTAGTAATTTTCCCATATGTGTGAGGCCCACGCCTTTCGTCCTGCAGCATGTTGAAAGCACAGGCCAAAGTGCACTTTTGTTTGTTGTTTCATCACCTACTCATGCTTTATTGGTGTTGACTTAAAAGCTCCAACATCCACAATATGACACTGGTGGTCAGAGGTTGAGATCAGCGTTGAACGACATTCCTTTTATAACGTAACGTCGACCGTATGAAATATAATGCGGCAGGCTGTACAGCATACCTCGCACACACTTTCATTTAACAAAACCCAGAGACATTATTACTGTATATGCAATGTAAAAAAAGGTTGAGGGAAAATGTTAGAAGTCAGAAATAAGTGTAGGAAATAAAAAATGAATGAGGTCATATGTTGATGTGAAATATTAGGAATATAAACTGTTTAAATCAGTCTGTTGACTTGCAGTATTTATCAAGCACATCCTCGGTCTCAGGCTATTACAGTAAAACAACTTATTCATCGTGGTTAAGAAATAACGGGCAACCCTTTGCCAGTATGAACTTAAATAGCACACACACACACACACACACACACACACACTCACACACACACTCGCACACACACACGCACACACACACACGCACACACCTTCCTTCCAGCTCTGCACAAGACTGATGGAAACCATAACATGGAGCTGAGGTCCTCTGGGGGATTGAGGAACGCCACACACTAACACGGATCCAGTTACCCTGTAACCCAAGACAAAAAACTGGGGAGACAGAGAGACTCACATAGAGTGAGAGAGACAGAGAGAGAGAGAGAAAGAGAGTGAGAGAGAGAGCGAGAGAGAGGGGGAGAGAGAGAGAGGGAGAGAGCATGTGTCCGGAGGTAGTGAGAGTGACACCACACACCAGCATGTGGAGCTGGATCAAATACTTTATTTGCAAATAACTGTCAATATTTATTTCAACTGCCTTATGGTACCAGATGGACAAGATTTAGACCGTCATGACATGTTCCATAATATCATATGAAAACAGTGACGTCTGTGAAAGCTATTTATAAGTGATTTATCACTAGTATTGACATCTACTTAGTAGCGATTAAAGTTATATCACTAATCAAAACAAAGTCTTCCCGCTCCATTAACCCGTAAGTGCAACACACACACCTGCCGCTTTATGCAGTAGTGACGGTACAGTAGCCTGGAGGAGCAGTTCAGGGGAGTGAATGTGTGTGAAATCACTGCTATTCTGAGAGAGTAGGCTCGCATCAACACTGGGAAATAGGACATTGGCATATCCTGAGGTGTTGCGTGCCATCCAGGGTTGTGGCACTAACACACCACTGGTTTGTGCACTTACATAAGAAGTACAGGTGATTTGACATGCATCATACATGGCAGGCATGTATCGCCCTTTACAGCAGCATGATTAAAGGTAACATCCTAGGGATGACTAAATGCTGCATTTGGAGCACAGATTGTAACTGTAGTTTTGAAGTTTTGAATTGTAGTTGAGCAGGAAACTCACGAATAACTACACTATGTGTTAAGTACAATTTGCAACAGTAACCCTCATTGCTCATGCAAACTTTAACATTGAATGCTTAGTTAGCCATGAATTATTAATGCCATAGAAAGAATTAGGATTTGACAAGTTTAGGAATACTTCTCCAATAATGTAATGGTGTTGCCTTAACTTTCTGACTGATACTGAATTGGCTTGCATGAAAAAAAAAAAAAATAGAAATAAAGTGTTTCTTCTGGTAGCTTAAAATAGATCTGACAATTATTTGTAGGTAACTTGATCCAAGTCTGCATGCCAGGAAATGTGAATTGCACTGAGACAAACACAGTGGGACTTTAATAGGAAAAATGAGCATCTTGGAGATTGAGTTTATTCATGAAACACGCATCATCAGGGGAGCTATTTGGAGAGAGAAGAAAAGACACTGTTGAAAATAAAGATTTGAGGCACATCCTCATTAGGTGAGGTAAGACTCTGGGAATGTGTGAGAGGAAGATGAAGTGGGAGCAATTGAGTCAAGGAGTGAGAGAAGTTAATAAAGTAGATAAAATCTGCTTCACCCATTAATCAGCATACAAGCCAAGAGCAAGAGAAAGCTTCTTCCTGATTCTCTCCCAGTGCTGGATAAATGCCTTGTATTATTGCAACTCGTATTTAGTTACATTATCTCACTGTTTGTTAATAGGTGGTCAAGAAGGAGGGAGGACACACACCAGAAGGGGAAGCAAAGAGCAAATGAGGCCGGCATAGGGTAATGGCGATTGGCTAAGCCTGTGGAGCACAAACAACACAGCAAAATAGAACATTCTCCCCGTGAACACAGAGCATTTTATCTTTCTAATGAAGTGACCCCTTTTAACCTCTTCATAACATTTGAAAAGGCAGAGTAAAAGTTAGCCAATGAGAAGCACGTAATACTTACACCCAAGGACAAAAAAAACTGTACACTCTGAGTTAGAAAATGACGTACCACGACTCCAACAATAGATATTACTATTTTTCATTTCACTGCGGCCACCCAAATTCCTCCAAAAATGAACAACCACACATCTCATCCCAGTATCCTTGAGCAAGGCGCCAAGGCCGTAATGTTCTTTCTAAAAACGTCATACTCTCAGAACAAAACTGTGAGGTTCCCAGACTACCACCTCCGACCCCTTCGTCTTTACACCAGGGACCACTGCTCCCTCGTGACGACGCCATGCTCCTGCTTCTGCTCGCCTCTGAGTCTCTTTCATCGATGTGACATGCTTATGACGGGGTCCAACTCCATCAAGGAAGCTGAGGAAATGCAGAGCCAATAATTTCCAAGTTTCCTTCAGGGAGCTAGCTTGGGGTCTTGGGCTTGTTTGAACTCTATGGCCCCATCTTTTGGAGCCCTCCAAAATGTTAGCATTCAGAGGTAAAGGGCTAATCCCCACAGGTTTAACAGACCGGGAGGTCAGGGTGAATAGGGAAGTTTGCATTATACACAAAAAAAATATTCCCCCGGAATCTAAGAGATGTACAATTAAACTTTTTTTCAAAAGATAATTTCACTCATTTTAATTCAACTTGTTACAGGATTTAAAACAAATGCATGGAACCTTTATTTAAAAAACATGTCCTCTTTTACATAAAATCACTTGTTATGTATGAATTTTGTTAAATATACACTGCACATATGCGCATTTATGTTTTATATTACAATCAACAATGTGATTATACATTGAACGCATGGCTTCATCTCTGCACATTGCAGAGATGAAGCCTTTCCAGTAATGCCAGAAGCAGACAAGCTTTGGCACTGGCAGTATATTTCATGATTAACTTTTCAGACTTCTATCTATATGAACAGAAGAATCAATTTGAACCATCTGCCTGGCTCCTTCACCTATTTCCCAACAGCCTATCGAAATGTATATTGTGCAGGCGGATTAAAGTAAAAGCACATTCCCAACTAATGTGGCAGTATGAGCCCCTTTGACTAGAGGTTTTTATTGTTGGTATGGGTTGCTAAGAGATAGTTGCTCTCTCATTTTAGGGGTCACAAATGGTAATGCTCCTAATTTGGGTAGGAGAGCGCATCCGTGTAATTACAATAATCTTGTACTTTCCAGAGTTGAATGGAGATAATGCGTCATGAACTTGTTATGCAGAAAGAGAAGGGGTACATATTCAAGCATTTAGTATAAAAACGTAGTTGGTGGGCTACGACGTAATTGTGTTACACATGTGTATTGTTGCTGTGTATTTGCAATTAATTTCCGTTAAGAAGTGTAATTGTTATCAGCTGTGCATTATTACATATGTGCATCATTTAACTTTCAGCACCAAGTATTTACAGTGTGGCAAAAACCGTTCACAAACACAACTGCAGGCCTCATCACGCTGATTGCCAGACAATACTTTCCGCAGGTCTAACATCGACTTCCTCAAACATTTTCTACTCAAATTCAAATCCCTGACATATTTTCACAGTTACAAACCAAATACAGAAACAGAGCTTAGGTGCACTATACCCTGGGCCATTGTGAATACCATTTGTATGCATCAGCTCTTATCCAGAACAGCTATCAGTAAGACGGCATGCAAGGGTTCACAGGATGCTTGTAGTATGGTCGGCCGGAATTTTGTAACATCAGCATACTAAAATGCAAATCATGCTCCGTGAACAAAAAGTGAAAGAATGCAATGTATGGTCATCCACAATGAAGGGAGAACTGAAGCATAACGTTTTCTGATACTGAACCATTAAGTTTTTTATTTAATGTGTGTATTAATTTTCCCTGAACTCCAACACATTTTCAAAGTCAAAGTTTTTATTAAAATCCTTTTGAGGGGAACATGTACTACTATACTACAGATTCTAAAAGCAATGATGATTACTCAGCAAGTCAATTACATTCTTCTTTACTTTATTTAAACTGTTCTGCTTGCACATTTACAGAGCCCACATTAATTGAAAACGACACCCACTTAAACTTTGAACTCTCAATGGAGGATCAGGAAAAACTCCCCCCAAAAAAGTAAGAAACCTTGGGAGGGCCTGCTCTGGACGAACGGTCAGTGGGTGCCAAGAGTTGTTACTGTAATATTTCCCTATGTTACTGTTTTACACATAAGCATGATTTAGTCTACATAACATGCACATTTATATTATTGTGCATAATCAAACACACACACACATACACACACACATATTTGTACCAACATTTGTAAGCACCATGCTAGAGTAACTATAGATTTAACTACCTTTTGAACTCAGAAGTTCATTTTGAACAAAGACTTCTGCTTGAAAAGATCTAAATAGGTTAACACTACAGCAGTGTTTTCATTCAGTAAGTCCACGGAGCAGCAGATTAATGTCAGTCTTACATACTGATGTATAAAACCTTGAGAACTATCAGCTCTGTGAGGGAACAGTCATGCACATTTAATAAAATGTCACAGAGAAATCCCCACTCACTCACTGTAGCCAAGTTATAATGTGACAGGTAGAAGTAATACAAAAATGTAACATTTTAGATAATGATTTACTAAATCTAAACTAGCAGAGATGTTTAGTGCCAAGTTACAAACTTGTAGTTTAAGGAAAAAGTCAGTGTAGATCTGAGGCTCAATTCAAGAATCACTCGATCACCTTGTTTGCCAGGTTAATGTTGGACTTTTCTCACATTATTTAAACTTTCTGAACACAGGTGTAACAACTACATTAAAAATGGTTGCATTTCATTAAGGTGTGACAGTGCCAGGACCCTATTATTACACATGCTGAGTCACTAGCATGGATTTCTGGGGACCTCAGTGGAATGGAGCCATTAGTAGTAATTTTATTCATCACAAACATGTTGGCTCGTAATAGCAGGAAGATGTTAATACAAGTGCACTGCAAGCTTTCATTTATTAAAAGGTTATCTAAAAAGATAAGTCAACCTTGGTGTATCAAAAAGATTGGCCAATAGCATTGAGCGTTGTGTTGCTACTGTAGTGCTACTAAGCGATGGGGAATCAAAAGGTAATATCAGATTGTTGAAAGCCTTTCTGTTGTGTAACAGCCTACCATTTAAATATATGCTCATTAGAGGATATACCTTACTGATGCATTTGTGACAGAGGTTAAATTCAAAACAATAAGGAGCCAATGCAAATAGCAGACTTTCTTAAAATAATTGCCTTTCTTCTAACTACACAGCGGAGTACAGTCAAGTGAAAAAGCTTTGGGTTACATAGGTTATCCTGAAGAGCAGAGCATCTCTTTCCTCAATTTTAATGGGCCTATTTCCAATAGAGGGCAATTTAAGAGAGCAGGTGTCCCAATCAAATAGCAGCTAAATCTTTCCACCATCTTCTTTGCCGTAGACAACAACAACCAAAAGATGACAGTTTTATAAATGATTAATATCAGCGTCAGTAACTACTCAACAACTGAACACTCTTTGTGTTTGTGCAGTTTGTCAATACATTTATACAGTATCTCCAGTATCAGTAACCTACCATTACCAACAATGCCAGCAAATTATGTTTTTTTTAAATGCTGGGCACAAAGTCAAATGCTCTATTGTTTATGTTGGCAAGATTATTTCTGAATTATCTTTGAGCCAACTGTCAGATGAACCTCTAGCCTGAGTGGTAAAAACTGAATTGACAGCCAGCAGCTCTAACTGGAACAATATAATAATATAGTTTAGCCACTGACAGCAGCACACAATACCAAATAACTTAACACGTATACCAAGGATCTTTAGTATTTGCCAAACTCTGTTAGTGACAGTAGTGACAGTTGGTGCATTAGTGACATTAGCTTAGCTTAGCATAAAGACTGGCAGCAAGGAGAAGCTGGCTCTGTACGAAGGCAGAAGAAAATGCATACCAACATATAACTAATTTGGCTAAATGTATTCACATAATACCTTCAATCTGCTCTCATAGTCTGTGCTTATTTCATGAATTGTATTTTAGACTCTTGATGGAGACTCCAACAGGGGATAAAAGTGATTTTTCTTGTCTTTTTTTAAAATGGACTGGTTTCTGTTTTCAGTTGGTCAACCTACTTCAAAATGCCCTCCCTAAAATGTGAAACAGGACAGTGATAGATGTTCCTACATGTATTTATGGCTGCCGTTGAAGCACCATGCATCCTTGTACATTGCTGACCACCGATGTCACAGCAGCTTGCCAGAGGACCCAAAGATCTGGACAGAGCTTTGCCTGTGAGTAATTACTCTCCTCTATCTAGGAAACCTGAGAGTAGACATGCATCACTCATTTACTAAAGAAGGAAAAAAATCTAAATGGCTCACAATGGCACCCAGGAGCAGTGTGCAATTAATTGATAAACGCCAGGACGTGATGTCCCGTCAGATAGTATGAAAGTGCTGCAAAAGAGTGCACTGGGGCGTGAATCAAAGACTGAAAAATGCATTAAGAGAAAGTTAGTGAAATGCCATTAACCTACCAAAGCCCTCCACTGATAGTGGAGGGCAATACCGTGAGTTTTAAATTGCACCAAGCCCTCGAGATTATGGCAAAGTCTGTAAGTCTTCCATGAAAGGCTGCAAACCCACTTTGATTGCTTCTGACACAGGCACATGAAGTTCCATCAGCAAGACTTTGAATCTTAAAACCATCATTAGGGATGCGGTAAATGTGTTTTGACCGAGTGATTATTGTATATACACGTGCTGATTTATAATCAGATTGAAATTTTTGGGAAAAATATCATACTCTGCTTTGGTTGGCCGTATTGTAAATACTGCGCGCATGCCAGCATGACTACATGTTTCCCATAATACCGCTAGTATTAATCTCTTCCCAAAGGGCCCCATCAATAAAGGGTTGAATCTAGGCAGTGAACAACAAATCAACAGACTTGGCAAAAACTAGAAGCTCTCCCTTTATACAGGAATGTGGTAGTCGTGCACACACAAAAACATATGTTTAAAAAAGTACTCATCCTCCCACAAACAAACACACGCTAAGAGACACACATCCTCCCCTCCTCGTCTTGCTGTAGAGAATCCCCTGGTTTTGATTAATCTCCGCCGTCAGGGGGAAGTTCTTATGTTTGGGTCTCAACAGGCAGGTTGCCCACTCCACATCTGGAAGCTCTAGCATTGCCATCTACAGACACACACACACACACACACACACACACACACACACACACACACACACACACACACACACACACACACACACACACACACACAAGCTAAAAGGCTGCTGGTGCCAACACACAAAGCTCTTTCCCATCATACACCTTCCACATATGTGCTACCTTTGTTTTCCCCTCTGCAACAAATTATTTGTGGGATTTAAACTATCTTTAGATGTTGATTTAAGTCTCTTTTCTTTTTCCACTATCTATTGGAATTCTTAAGAGGAAGCCTTTGTTGACTATATTGCAGAGTCTTGTATTTGTTATTGACAATTCCTTACTAAAGGATAAGGCAAAGTCTAAATGTGCTTGAAAGGAGTGGGCTGCAGGGTAAACACATTTTTAAATTATTTTGAAGAAAAATCCGTCTTGAAACACTAATGGCTAAACCAGACAGTTATTGGTAATCTACCTTAGATTCCTTTTGTTGTTTGGTGTGTTTTTGCTTCCATGAAATAAGTGACCACAGTAGACAATGTGATGGTACAGTGAAGTATTTCCAGCAGCTAGTTTTAGAGTTGTGTGGCAGAAAAGTGTCATCTCTCTGGAACATCAACACAAAATGGCAGGTTTTTGGTGTCAGAGTCTTACATGAAAAGAGCTTCTTTGTGGAACTGCCACTCACGACAACAACAATTGTATAGGAGGGATCCATTGGAGCACAGAAAAAGATAACAAACTGATGTCTGATGACTACTGTTACGCGGCAATGATTACTAGACATGTCAGTGTTTACTAACCAAACGCTCACCTTTGAACGCACCAGCTTTTCAGGAGTTGTAAAAGTAGTTCTGGGAAACAAGGTTGCACAATTAATAATTCCATTATGAAAGCATAAGGTGCACTGTATGTGCATCATTCATGTTTGTGAGACCAATGCAATTCAACCAAGGTCCAATTACTTTCTGTGACCGCACTGATACTGCAGTTTTTTCATTCAGTTGACCTGAGCATAAATGCAATTACTTTACTGTGACCATTGAACCATACTGTATATTTTTGCATGCATATGTGATAATGACAAACAGAAGTATGGGAAAGCTAACATTTGCTTAATATTCATACATCCTTCAAAAATAACTACAAATATGAGAGAAAGACATTTGGCCAAGGTAATCAGACTGTCTATTTGTTGTTTAAAAATATTTTTTCCATCCATTGTGTGTATGTGTTTGGTTATAAAGACATTGATATTAGTGAAGCGATACAGCTCTGTTTTACTGTCGTACTACTGTACGAGGCTTGTACGGACTCTAAACACATGCAAAATGTGTTTTTAGCTGCCAAACCCTGTGAGTCCTTGTATCTTAAACTTAGACAATAACTTTCACTGAAAGCAATGTCCTCAATGCAATAAATCAGCCAGTAGTCTCGTAGCAGTGTTTCAACACCACACTGTATTTACGGATTGGACCTTTAAGGAGTTAACTGGACTCTGTCTGAAATTAATGTATATAGTATGTGGTGTGTTGGTGTGCCAGGAACAGGCTTACTCCTCCATTCTTTATAAATGAAAGCCAAGTGAACTCAGATATAGTGTAGGAGATGAGCTCTGCTGAAGAGTGGACATTCTTATGTTCCAGCACTTGCTTTTAAAACACACTTTTAAAAAACCACACTACTGACATTTTTTACTTTCAGACTGAGACACTTTCCTCCATGTGAAATTAAATCAATTGCCATTGCTTTTGATGTTAGGACTGGCAGTATATGTGAGACTTTTATGGTTATTGTGAATGTTGGCTCACATTTGCAGAACTCGCATGAAAGGTAGTGAATATTTAGTGAGGACTATTAAAACATATTTCAGGCATTGTTTAGATATGATGGGGTAGGTGGGGTTACAAAATCTACAACCGTGCAATTGAGCAAACATTTTTAATGTGCATTAATCCATTATTAAATGAAAATTGCAGCAATTTGAGTATGTATTGTTAAAAGACAGAATGGGCTTAGTGCAATCATAAAGGTTGTAATGAGGCAGAGCAAAGATTAAAGAAAACAAGACACATTGTAATGTGCTCAGTGCTTTAACGTCCAAAAGGTTTTATTATGTGCTGGCCATTTTATTGTTTCTAGCTGACCATAATTTTGAACAAGTTTGTGTCTTTGTTCAGATAGTCTGTCTCATTTTGACTTGACACTCTTTGAATGTTCATATGACATCCCAGAGTAAGACAGCGAATGTGTGACACATTGGTTCAGAGACTGGCCTGTTCTGGCTGCTCCACTTTGACCTTTTTTGTGAGCGAGTGAGACAGGCCACCTTTCATTCCCAGACACTTCGTTAAGTCAACTTCCTCTCTCCCCTCAGACCAGAGTGTTATTGTAAAGTGTCACTTGGTGCTGTCAGAGACAGAAGAGATTGTTCTGTTGCTGCATATGTGTGTGTCTGTGCATGCTTGCTTTTTGTGTGTGTCCAACAGTCTGTCCATATATCTTCCCAACTAGTTTGCAAGAAGTTGTGTGTAGAAGTGTGTATGAGTATGTGTGTGTGGCCACAGAGGGCGCCTGTCTGAAAGTTAGCTGTGACATGACACTGCCACTCAGTGGACTGATGCCAGAATGCAACATGAATAGATGGAAGAGAGAGGCGTGATCCACTGAGACTACTTAGAATCAGCTATTACAAATATGTACTGCATTTTAAATTGTGTCAAGTAATCTATACGGTAAGGAACAGCAAGAACACCGAAAGGCTATATTGATCATTAAAAACACTTTTGCTGGACAATAGGAGGCACATCTCACAATGGAAAACATTTGTTTACCTTGTTTTGACTGATAACTTTAAAATGTTTTACACAGGCTAATTGAAAGGGATTGTTCTAAAAGTCATTAATTCAACTCATCTAATCTTAGTTGTATTAGATAGTTTAGAAGAGAACATCAATTACAATGTCAAGTTTGTACGGTATATATGAAGCCACGGTACAGGCAGCAGCCGGTTAACGTAGCACAGTGGTTTCCAACCTTGGGGTCGCCAAAGCTTCATGTGGGGGTCACGAGCCATTCTTGATATACAGTTGACCTATGTCTGGATTTTATTCATGTCTGTTAATAAAACTATTTTATCTCACAAGACAAGGGCACGGTGAAGACTTGAACAGAAGCTGCTATATTCACAGAGCTTTAGGGGAAAGAAAACATTGAATTTGTAAAAAAATAAAAAAGCCTATTAAATATTTATGATTGTTAAAATAAAAAATAAAAACATATATACATAAACATAAAATATGGGTGTCAGTTTACTGAATGGAGGGGTCCCTTAGGGAAAAAGGTTGGTTTAACATAAAGACTGGAAACAGCCGGGCTCTGTCCAAAGGTAATGGTCCATGATAAAATAATTAACACATTAGATCTCGTTTGTTTAAACCGTACAAAATCTGATGGGCAAATACATATCATAAGATATTCATGTGCGCAATGATTTCTTGGCCGGGGCACAGTGACTTGAAGACATGTCATCACCATGAGGTTGCCAGGCAACCAGCACAGATTCCATGTGCGAGAAGGCAAATGTTGTTACCTTCAGAAATAGTCTAGGCTAGCTGTTTCCAGTCTTTATGCTAAACAAAGCTAACCAGCTGCTAGTGGTGTAGTTTCATATATACTGCACAAGCTTAGCGTGCTGTTGATCTTCTTATCTGACTAAGAAAACAAATAGTCATAGGCTATATCCCAAAATGTCAAATTATGCCTTTGATTTAATTACTTCAATTTTCTAAAAGAAATACAGACAGGACACTGTTTGCTCTATTAACTACACATTGAACTTTTAGCACTAAAATACTTTTTACTGCTTGAATTAAAAGCAGTACACTTCTAAGGCGCAGGATATCTGCTGTCGTTACGACAATGGAATTTTGATAACATCACAATTATGGCAAAGTGCTGCAGCCATTATCAGAGTATGACACCACTGAGAAAAATTTCAGAAGATAATAGTTGTCTTGATTTTAATTGCCACTGGTGAGCCAATCTTTCTTTGAACTTTGAACATGCTTTTCACCATGAAGTCACCCCAGATTTGTCCCACGGGTACTTTGGGCGGAGAAGGTTATGAGAGCGGACGGATTCGTGGACAAATGAAGGTGATGACACAGACGGACCGAGCGAGCGCGAGAGACAGAGGGAGAGAGGGGAAACAATGTAGTAAAAGAGATGACAATGTCGATAAAGTGAAATTGGAGATCAAGCCAACAGATGGTGGAGCAAAGAATGTGACCTGCCAAGTTGCTTGTGGCACTCCCGGCACGGATAGATGGATACGTACAGTCGGGAGATAAAAAGGGAGGGAGAGTAGGAATGACAGATGCACAGCGGGGAAGAGCCAGGGAGGGGAGGTGGGGGGGAAACAGTGAGATGAGAAGGAGGAAGTGAGACTAGCACAAAGGGGAATGAGCAGGAGATGAGTGGGCAAGCAAAAGGGGGGAGATCTGTAAAATCAAAATATTAAAGTACATAGAGAAAGAGGGAGATGGTGAAAACAAGCAAGGAAATACAGTAAGAGAGGGAGTTCAGGAGAACCAGGCGGTGAAGTGAAAGAGGGAAGCAAGAGAGCAGGGGAGAGGCCACAGCTTGCCTTCCTCCGATTCAGATGTGGAACAATAGCTGCCTATCAGTCTGTCAGCACCTAGAGGCGCAGAGGGAGTGAGAAGGTAGGAGTGACACGGTGTTAGCATCAATGCGCTATTGTCTGTGCATGAGTCTCCACCGAGCCAAATCTCACTTGGTTTCCTATTAAAAAGTTCTAACACCATGAGTAACGACTGGAACTTGGGGACACTGTTCTCTCTTAAAGCCTCTAAACAGAGAGATTTTGCAGATGCATATAAACTGTGCATGTGTCTCAACGTGACCCAGTCCCACGCCCAATTCTTGTATGAGAGTTATTACAGATACACACACGGACCCACACTTATATATAGTACAACATAGTACAAATACAACATTTGACAGAAATGATTTTGTGTTGAAAAAGAGAAAGTTTGGATGAATCCAGTAAAATGTCAAAAAGGCTTCCCGGTGTCCAGCAGGACCAGGGCAGCAGGCGCAGCCACGATTCCTGATCCTGACGTAAACTTTATCAGTGGCAACCTGCCACATGAGACACAGAAACTCTGGGGTTGATTCCCCGGATGATGAGTTAGTAACATACATTTACATAAATGCATACAGATAGAGAGGGAGAAGAAGAGAGGGAGGGGAGAAGAGAGGAAGAGAAGGAAAAGAGCAGGGAGGTGTCCCTCGACAGTCTAAGCCTATAGCAGCATAACTAGGGGCTGATCCAGGACAAACCTGAGCCAGCCCTAACTATAAGCTTTATCAAAAAGGAAAGTCTTTAGCCTACTCTTAAATGGACAAACTGGAAGCTGGTTCCACTGGAGAGGAGCTTGATAGCTGAAGGCTCTGGCTCCCATTGTACTCTTAGAGACTCTAGGAACTACAAGTAACATTGCAGTCTGGGAGGGCAATGCTCTAGTTGGTTTATAAGGTACTATGAGATCTTTAAGATATGCTGGAGCCTGACCATTAATTGCTTTGTAAGTCAGGAGGCGGATTTTGAATTCTATTCTGTATTTTATCGGGAGCCAGTGCAGAGCAGCTAATACAGTAATATGATCCCGTTTCCTTGTTCTTGTCAATACACGTGCCGCTGCATTTTGGATCAACTGAAGAGTCTTAAGCAACCTTTTGGGACAACCTGATAACAATGAGTTGCAGTAATCCAGTCTTGAAGTAACAAATGCATGGACTAATTTTTCTGCATCATTTTGAGACAGGATGTGTCTTATTTTTGCAATGTTACATAGATGAAAGAAGGCAGTCCTTGAGATTTGTTTTATGTGGGAGTTAAAAGACAGATCCTGATCAAAGATGACGCCAACATTCCTTACAGTGGTGCTGGAGGCCAAATTAATGCCATCCAGAGCTTCTATGTCATTAGAAAATGCGTTTCGGAGGCGTTTAGGGCCAAGTATAATAACTTCAGTTTTGTCTGTGTTTAACATCAAAAAGTTGCTAGACATCCAAGTTTTTATGTCCTTAAGGCATGCTTGAAGTTTAGCCAATTGATTGGTTTCATCTGGTTTAATTGATAGATATAATTGGGTATCATCCGCATAACAATGAAAGTTTATAGAGCGGTTCCTTATAATATTGCCCAAAGGAAGCATATATAAGGTGAATAGAATCGGTCCAAGTACAGAACCCTGCGGAACTCCAAGACTGACTTTGGCTGTCGTGGAGGATTTATCGTTAACACATACAAATTGAGATCACTCACATAAATAGGACTTGAACCAGCTTAATGCGGTTCCTTTTATGCCAACACAATGTTCCAGTCTCTGTAGTAGAATGTCCTGATCAACAGTGTCGAAAGCAGCACTGAGGTCTAACAAGACAAGAACAGAGACAAGTCCTTTGTTTGATGCCAATAGAAGGTCATTGGTAACTTTCACCAGTGCCGTCTCTGTGCTATGATGAACTCTAAATCCAGATTGAAAAACCTCAAATAAACTATTATTATGTAAAAAATCACATAACTGTTTTGCAACTGCTTTCTCAAGGATCTTAGCGAGAAAGGGTAAGGTTAGATATCGGCCTATAGTTAGGCTAAAACCTCTGGATCAAGACTAGGCTTTTTAAGAAGTGGTTTTAAAGGATTGTGGTACGTAGCCAGATAATAGAGACAGGTTGATCATATTTAATAACGAGGTTAAGGGTAAAACTTCTTTAAACAGTTTAGTTGGAATCGGGTCTAAAAGACAGTTTGATGGCTTAGACGATGAGATTGTTGAAGTTAGTTGGTTAAGGTTGATTGGAGTAAAGTTAAGATTAAGATATCTTTCAGGAGTTACAGATGTTTTTAAGGTTCCGGAGGTTGAAGTTAAGTCATTACTGATTGAGGGCAGGAGGAGATTAATTTTGTCTCTAATAATTATAATGTTATCGTTAAAGAAGCTCATGAAGTCGTCACTACTGAGAGATATAGGAATAGAAGGCTCTGTAGAGCTGTGGCTCTCTGTCAGCCTGGCTACAGTGCTGAAAAGAAACCTAGGGTTGTTCTTATTTTCTTCTATTAAGGAAGAGTAATAAGCTGCTCTGGCATTACGGAGAGCCTTCTTATACGTTTTAAGATGATCTAACCAGACTAAACGAGATTCTTCCAATTTAGTGGAACGCCATTTACTTTCAAGATTTCTCAACTTTTGTTTTAGTTTGCGGATTTGTAAATTAAGCCATGGAGCTTTCTTTTTCTGTTTTATGATCTTCTTCTTTAGAGGAGCGACAGAGTCGAGTGTTATTTGGTATTGAATTAAGTGCTGATGGAATCACTTCCTTAAATTTAATCACAGCACTTTCAGATAGACATCGAACGTAGGATATTTTGTCTATTGGCTTGTAGTCCAGTAACAGGACTTAAAAAGTTATTAAAAAATGGTCGGATTATGTGGACACACTGATAAACTTTCAATTGCAACACCATATCCCAGAACAAGGTCCAGAGTGTGGTTTAAACAGTGAGTTGGTTCATGTACATTTTGACTGAACCCAATTGAATCTAATATTGAGATAAATGCATTATTAAGGCTCACTATCAACATCCACATGAATATTAAAGTCACCTACAATAATTACTTTATCTGTTTTAAGGACTAAACTTCTCAACTTCTCAACTCTATCTCAACGTAAACTACATAATGCAAATTGCTTTCCTGATGTTGCACAGAGGATCTAAGCTTTGACAGCTTCAATGTCTCTGGTGAGTTAATGTTTAATCTGGGATATTGATCAACAACCCAATCAAACCCCTCACTATGGGGGCTGTATAAATGTTACTTTTCATCACTTTTAGCTGCTCTTGTTGCACTATCGTGTTTCAAACATTTCCCCTTTCTCAGCACAGAAGACTGATGGATGGGACCTGTGGGAAATGCATATATTTGCATTAGAAACATTTCTGGTCTATCAAATTAACCAGCACGATTCAGGTAATTGCAGTTAACTTACAACATGCTGAGAATTAGGGCGCAAGCCTCAACGCAGCCCTTCTTATAGCTTCATCAGCGGCTCGATGAATACACTCCCCAAGTCATTTTGACAAGGTAATTATTCAGAGCACCAGGAAAAAGCTTATGGCAAACCATTAGTTTATTTGACTTCAGCCCACTACATGTAAAAACATGGCTTTTCTGTGACCTGTTAATGTGGTACGGTTATTAGTCTGGCTATAGCCTAGCTCTGCATGAACCCACTCAGTTCTTTTCTACATGTAGATCTGCTCTCAGTGTGCTGTGTTCAAAGGCAGGGTCAATGTGTTTCTGGTTAGGAAGGGAAACTGGGAGACAAGAGAGCGGCCTATGTAAATGTTCTCTTGAGTCAACATGTTGGAGCACACTTTTCCTGATGATTTTGACATACAGAACTATAAACAGTGTAAAATAAATATCTGCAAACGATAAAGGAGCACTTTGGGGTTTATCAGTCCTGTGTGTGAGTGTGAAGAGCTGAGTGAGGAGAGTGGTTATTGAGTATGTTTATGCGTATGTTAATGTATATACGTGTGTCGTAATGGGAATTTAAAGGTGGAAGACTAAATATAAGCGTATGTTTGTATGCCATGCAACCATGCGTCTGCGAGGGGCGTGGTAGTGGGGGTGGGGAGGTAAGTGACGGTGGTTTCTTGGGCGTCTTTTTAGGACTTGTATGTATAAATATCCATGAAAAGCCACATTTAGAGAGCCAGCCAACCAGCTAACCAACCAGCCAACCAGTCACACACAGTGCCAGACATTCCACAACCCTCATTTCCCCCCACATTTCCTCTTTTTTCTCCCTTACAAGTAACAGCAACTTGCTTTGATTCCAAATCACCTTGTTATCTGCCTCGTTTTACAAGTAAATGGGAAATATAACAAGCTCTAGATGCAGGCTCTCCATTACGTATGCTCTTTGAAGTGCATGTTTTCTCAAAAAAAAAAAAAGAAACATCCTTCTCATTAAATCATTTAGCAGCAGAGTCAATAAATCTTCTTTTTACTTGAACAAATTAATTACCATACAGATCAACACATTTCAAATAATATTCTAGGGTCAAAAACATAAAACAAAGTTGTGCCACTCTATGTTGATAGAAGGGCATATAGACCGATGAACTCATGGAAGCATATGCAGTAAAGAGAAGTCATAACTCTTCCTCACTATGTGGACTATGTGGTTGCATAGTGCCTAAAAGATGCAATTTATGTAATTATTTTGCTTTAGAAATTAATTACCGGTCTCTCTTGGTAGCCAAGTACCCTTGTGTGTTGAATGAAAGCACCTATACACTCAAAATTATATATATACACATGTTTTTTCACGATCAGTGTTTATGCTTGATTTGGTTTGAGAGTCACTTTCTTGCTAATTAGTTTAATACAGCAAAACATATTTGTACTTAATTGCAAATTGGTTAAATTAAATATGTCATCTTGTCAGTTGTCATCAGCAGTTAAACCATTTAATTTTCCAAAAGGACCACAATGGAAACAAGCTCTTGGCCTTAATTGTTTTAAGTGTATTTGACAAATATTATACAAAGAAGCTGTGCATATTTATTTATGTTTATTTCATATATTTATTTGTAATATATATTGTCAATAATAAAAATCCAATCAATCAATCAAAAACAGTGGAGGGGATCTTTAAGCTACAGCAAATATACACTTTTATTTAAACTAGAAAGCCATGTGTTGCTATATTTCGACATGTGATATTTATCTATATTTTTTTTCAAGTAAAAACTATTACTGATTCAAATGTAACACGGTTTTAAGCACCACAAAGATGACATCACACCAAATGTAATTCTTATGGATTTACCAAGTAATACTGATTGACTTTTATTTTATTTTTGTCATACTTTGTAAAGGGAGTCTACATATATGTGAAACAGAATAGAAGAAATAGACCATACCATAGACAGAAATAGACCATACCATAGACGAACACAACAGAAGTAGAAAAATGTGTGTAGATTGTTCTTTGGGTCGCTAGTGTAAAACATACATTTCCATATTTTGAGTTAAAGCAGACCAAGCACACAAGTCAGTCAACCCTTCTGCTCTGCCATGCAAACTTCCACTATCTGACTGACATGCTATGGAGCGGTAAAGGTAGGATGTGCGCTCAAGAGAAACGATGGTTTTCACGGTCACAGACCACTGCACGGGACCCTATAAATGTCATTCCGCCTGGTAGGAGGAGTGGACAAAGGTGGGGAGCTAAAAGCAGGATCACCCCAGCGATAATGTGTTCCACAGCCGCTGCACTGTAACCACCTGCAGGTTTAAATCAAATCCCACCATCCCTTACCCCAACAGTGGTGTCGGAGACAGAGATTAAACTGCGAATGTCTGGCGCTCAAACCCAACATGCCCTCACACTCACAGGAGCGTTCCTGTAATTTGGGGATATATGGAAGTGGGGAGAGGTAGGGTTTGTGGTGGGGTTACTTCCAAGGCATGGTTTCTCAGGAGGAGTATAGTTCCAAACCACATCGGTGTCGCACAACCATCTTGTGGACAGCCTGATCCTGGTTAGTGTTGGACATAATTACAGCTAGCAGCAATCACACTGAGCAGGGAACCTCGGAAAGATAACCCGGCGTAGTTCTGGTATTGGAGGAATTGGGGTTTTCCTTTTGGAAACCTCGAGGGTGGATCATGTTTCTGTTTGTGGAGATGTCTCGTTAGTGAGCAACACAGTTGGGGGAAATCAAAATGTATATTTCTACATGATTTATGACCACTTTGAATCTGTTGGGCATGGTCAAGCAATTGGGGGTTTGCGTGCATCAGAATAGTGGAAGTAGTTGAGAATGTCCAGAGCATGGTAAAGTGGCTTTATCAAAGGAAATATGCTTTGAGATTAAAAGAGCTACTACACCTTTATGATGAATTGTCAAGGGTTTTAGTGGGCTGACATTGTGCAGTGACATAGTTGTTGATATTGGCTGGTAGTGCTAACAAAAAAAAAAAAGAAATCAGCCTGGCCAGTCGGCAAGTTTTCCAAGAATGCTTCACTCATCTGTACGTATATAAGCATCTGCTGTTATCAGCAAGTGTGCCTTTATGTTTATTTATCTACATCTCAGTCTGACGCTGAGCGTTAAACCGCAGCGATAATAATCAGAGGTGCTAATGGTTACTGATAGTACACAGTTCTTTTAGCACCCTGCTCCATACACACACACATGCAGGAACACATACACACCCCAAGTCTGGCAGGGCTAATCCAAACAGCAGGGCTTCTCACTAGGCTTCCTCAGGGTGATGCTGGTGTTGGTGGTCCACTGCCCTGAGGGCAGCAGCCTATCATTCTGCCTGCAGGGCCTGACCGGACCTCCAAGCCCCGGGGGCATGCTCCTCTCCTCCATACCCTGCCATTGCCCTCTCTGCTGCATTATTGATGAGCTCCTCTGCATACTACAGCCTCTGTAGTATGGATGGATTCTGCTGTCAGAGTCTGCAGCTGGAAGAAGTTGGAATGGAGTTTGGGAATTAAAGCAGTGGATGTATGCATGTATGTACGGAGTGTATGGATGCGTGTATAGATGGATGGATGGATGGATGGACAAAAAAAGCGAGTCTGAATAAGAATGCACCAGTGCTTTTTGGCTCCTGCTCTCTGCCCAGTAGGCTTGTTTAGTAAAACAGTGAGTGGTGTGAAATCAAACTGTGGGTCACGGATGGAAAATGCTGATATGCAGCCTGCCTCATTTTCTAGTGCCACTCATGAGGACTTGAAGACTTAAAGAAAACCTCAGCTCCATATCACCACCATATCCAGAGGGATAAAGGAAGGCTTCCGAAGGGATTTCAAAGGAAACAGAACTTTGTACTTAAGTCTGCATCCTGTGTGGGATGGAAAATGAAAGAAAAGCGTATTCTGGAGAGCACAGGTACTCTAAATTGGTCTGAGAAAGCGAACTTGTGAATGCACATACAGTGTGGAAAGATGACGAGTAATGGTCTTGTCTGAGAGAAAGTTAGCTCCCAGCCAAAAAAACTGCAACCCAGGGAGCCTTAAACTGGCAAGGATACCATAAACCCTCCATTTTAAAAGCCATAAATCAACAAGAGTAGACTGTACTTTTCAAATAAATACCGGACTCAGGAGAAGGGGGAGCAGGATGGAGGGATAAGGGGTCGGATTTTGGGCAGTTAAGCGCTGGCAGAGGATTGTGGCTGCGATGACATCATGGTATGGAGTTTAAAAATCACTCACACAATGATATTTGTTTGTTAGATCAATCATTTGACGTTCAGAAATACTTAATGCTCAAGCTAACTACAACTAGTTTCATGTTTTCATACTATTGTAACCTTTGAAAAACAAGTTAAAACTTGGAGTTTACACATTATTTTCCAAGTGATCTGTATTTTGAGTTGGTCCTTTTCAGGGGGCGGCTTTATAGTGTTTCCGGCTAATTAAAAAAAACAGTGGTATACAGTACCAATAATCATTTTAAATATGAAAACAACATAACACAATGATAGAAAATACATTTTAAAGTGGATTTTGCTGGTTTTCCCTGGCAAGAGTCAAACAAGCCTTTTTAGGAAATTGATTGTTTTATTGTCGAGTTCATGCAATACTGTGTTTGGGTTTGGGTTTTCTTTTTGCTACCAGCGGTGTGTTTCTTTTTGTTGCTGCTGCTTCAGGCTGCATAGATTTTGAAAATTCGATTAAAAACTACCATTCCTCTTATCAGGGGAGAGCGTATTGATACCTTAAAATATCAATATACTGATACCAATACTTGTTTTGTGTATCAATACTCACATTTTGGGCACATGAAAACTCTCTTTATGCACTCTTTGCCTCTATGATTTTTTATTTATTTTTAATGTAGGTGTGCCATGATTATCTTGTTACTTCAAAATAATTCGCACAAATAAGGAAACACCTGATATTTTACAAATCACTCAGTGGTCATGAAAATGTATTCAGAAGCCTATATTAATGATGCATTAAACTCATCAGAGTACATTAGTTGCTTTTAATAAAACAAAATATTAGTAACCACCATTCTGGCCCTGCATGGAATTCTATATTATCAGATTAGAACCAAAGTTTGGGGTAGGGCCCACCCCTACTTCTCACCCAGAATCCTATGAATCTTACTCTAGCCACAGGCGGACAACAGTCATGTACGTGATCATTTGACAACTCATTAAAGTATGAAAAGAGTCATAAAAAAAGAAAACTCCTAATTACTTTTCCTAATTTTACATTTTATAACCATTTATTTAACGCTATTTGGTTTCTTCACCCATCTTGATAAGAATTAATAATATACATAAGTATATGACTCTAAATGTTGTCTTTATGCTCTATTTAAACTCCTAACAGTCTGGATGAGGGAATGTGTAAACTGTCTTCACTCTAGAGACACTCCAACTCTCACAACAAGCCAGATTACCGAGGGGTTTCCATTTTGAAATGAGTGATAGTTTATCAGCGGGGGATCAGTAAAGATCAGAGGTAAATGGGCAGCGGGCAGGGGGTACGACTCCAAGCAAATAGAAGACACTTGCAATAACACTAGCTCAAATTCTAATCTGATATAGAGGGAGGAAAGAGGAGAAGAGTGGAAGGAAGAAGAGTGTGTAAAGAAGTTGGGTTAAGAACCATAAGAGAGAAACAAATATGAAAGAATACGAGAGAAAAACAGGAAAAGTAGCAGGGAGGAGGATTAAATACCAGGAGAAGAAAAAAATAAAAATAAGAAGACAGGAGAGAAACTCAATGTAATACATTCCTCTGTTGTTTTGCTTCTGACATTCTGTGAGATTATGGTCAAATGACGACAGCAGCCAAGTTCTCTATAACCTGATTTGTAGGGAAGAGAGACTATTTCTTCTGGGCAGCAGGCACACGTTTGAATACTACAGTTAGCTTCAGCCAAGCTCTGCTAATGCTGCCTGTCTTTCTGATTCCTGGTGCCGTTTGTGGGCAGAGAGCCTGGAGACTGGAGCTGTCAGGGCCTTGCCTGAGACGCCAGCCTCTCTCCCCTTCTCTCGCCCACCCGCAATTTCGCTGGCTCCCTCCATCCCCTCCCCATCCACCAACCCCAGCCGCTGCCTCAGCCTCCCCAGTCGGCAGGCCAGCACGGCTCCTCCAACCGCTGTTTTGACAAGTGCTTTAGACATAATGTTACAGGGAACCCCCCGGCCTGCCAAAAATGCTAACTAACCATAACACTAATTAGTCAGCGGGAGAATGGGGTTGGAAATGGTAGCTTAAACAGTGAGCGGTGCTTGTGGCGGCCATTGTGGGGAGACTTGGACCCCATCCTGATTGACTGAGGGAAAAGAGGCCGAGAAGAGAGAGAGAGAGAGAGAGAGAGAGAGAGGGGAGGGGAGGTAAATGGAGGGCCAGAGTGGAATTTCAGGGACTCCATTTCCCTGATTCAAAGACTTCAGGGTGAACAGCAGGGCTTTCAGGGGGTGGGTTAAGTTTTGTGCAGTCTGTCCCTGGTGTGTTCCCCTCCCACTTATCTCCTATACCATCAGTGTCAGCGAGGATACGTCTCCCATAACCGTTTAATGGTTTCATCGCCCGTGTCCCCAAGACATTTTATAAGGCAAATAAAGTCCTTTCTCTTGTTACTCAGAGGTTTCCTTTTTCCTGTGGGTGTTGACTCAGTGGGACCTTTTAGCCAAAAATGTTAGAGCTGCCAAAGAAGATGGATACAGTATTAACATCATTGAATTGTAAGCATATTGTTGATAAATGACCATTTATTCATGCCAGTTGGATGACTTTTAGTCCTGCAGATGGTTAAAGTATTTGTCAAATTAGGTAATATATACAGAGAATAAAGCAAATAGTTGTACTTATTGTTTTCCTAGACAATATGTGCAATAAGCAGTAAATGTGTCCAAGTAGAAAAATGAGCAATGTATTAGCTTATCTAAAACATGTGGGGAGAAGAGGAGTAAGGAGAGTGCCCTGCAGCCCTCACAAAACAGCAAACACATGCCGTCAGCAGAGTAATGACAGTCTGATTGGTCCCTGTCGGCGAAATGAGGAAGACAGTGGAGCGACTGACCCCGTCTCTAAGCGGTTAAATGATGTCTCCATGCTTTCAAAAAGCCATGTGGCTTACCAAGAAAAATGTCCCCTCCAAAGTCATCTTCGTGGGCAAACTGAGCTATTTGCTTAGATTGGCTTGGTGCAGTGAGTGAGGTAACAGAGACGGGAGACAATGCAGTCAATGAATTCATATTTGTCTCATAATGTGCCAAGAATAAATCAGAACTTGAAAAGACATTTTGCAAAAAAAATAAAATCTGAAAATATAAAAGATCAATGAATTCCAACAGTATATTTACAAAAAAAAGGACATTGCATCCAACAGTTCACAAACCTCAAAAGTAGTCCTACAAGAAAGAATACAGATGTGCGGTTTCTTATAACACTTTATTCATCAGAATTCAACTTTATAGAGAAAATGTGATCAAGCCAGGAATATGATGTGTTTAATGTTTAAAGCTGTGGGAGGTTTGTGCTTGTGGTTTGGTTAAATATGCAACCGCTACCGGAGTTTATTGTTAATGGCACCAGCTAGGTTTCCAAAATGAGCCACAGCGCCATCCTGTTACTCATCCAATGGACTCATCAGTGTCTCTTCCCGACTGTGAATTTCAATATCAGAACCTTAACATAAACTGTCGCAATCAAAAAGGCGCCCGAGTTATTTGTGAGTGGAGAGGGAACAGCTAATGTTGATTTTGGTTGGAAAATAAAAAAAGGACACTGGAAATGATGAGCAGTGTTGAACTGATTTACAATAAAGTGAGAATGGGTCATTAATAAAACATGAATACACAAATACACAACATATTAACACATACTATCGCACATCTAAAGCTCATGTTCAGCTTCTCATGTACGGTACACACACATTTACCCATTAAGTCAGTTACTCTGCAAATTATACTTGAGGAAATCTAGTATCGTTAGTAAAACAATGAGAATTTTCAAACTGCATAAAGAATTAGCTGACCAAATTGTCGTGCACTAATGTAAAACAGTCAATCATAAACATTTATCTTCGTCTTCAGTATAGCCAATACCTCAAATCCTCAGGATGGATTCAATAGGATTTAATTCAATGACAGCATTCTTCACTGTAGAAAACCAAAGATATGGTAGTTTGGAAATTATGGGATTTGAAAGATATATCATTTTCAAACCAGAGACACGCTTTCTAATACTAGCTACACAAGACAGAGTAGGAATATGTTTGGCAAGGCTGAATGAAACCCTGAACCACCTGTAACTAGGAATACACACTCACACAGCACCTAAACATGTGTAAGTGCAAATATATCTTATCTACAGGAAGTGATATCAAATGCATATGTGATGTCCCTGGAGTTAAAAGCTAGACAGTGTTTGAATGTATTACTACTCATTGTTATCTGAGTGTTTATCAAGCGTTTCAATGGAGTGGTAAAATATAGTCGTCGCTCTTTGGCTTAGTGACACTTAGTATATAATGTGTTGTAAAATGAAAGTATCATTATAATGATGCAGTGACTTCTAGTTATTTTGTTAACCCTAGCCTTGAGAAGGAAATAAGGTTTTACTAAAGCAATGCTGACATACAATATCACTAACAAGGGTGAAGACAAAGAAGATATAAGAAGTTTGGGACAAATATAATAAAAGCCATAAACCTCTTGAGTAGAAGGTAGGTGTAAGGTAGTTGGATTCACAGAGGCACACCAGAGATATTTTAAATAATCTTAAATGTTGCGTTGTTAAATTAACAAATTTGGATTGATTAATACGACCTTAAATGTGTACTAGGTCTGACGTGGAACCACCGCTTCCAGTAAATACAGCCTCTCAACTCTCACTTTCCTTCGCCCACATTTGGTCAAACCTCAGCCTTTTACATTTCCTACCAACAGTCAACCTTGTATTTTAAGTATTTATTATTGTAACCATGAGGACAAAGTTCCTAGCCTTAACAAAGTGCATATTCTAAACCAAACCATTATCTTTTCCTAAACCTAACTAAGTCGTTTTTGTGCCTAAGCAAACCTTAAACATACTGTTGTGACATCATTAAACAGATGCTGTAAAGCTGCAGACGGTGGTGGTGGTACCAGCAATCTTATTAGGCTCCTAACTGACACTGCTTCACATAGATGCAATCTAAAATAAAAAGAAGGTCTCAAATGCCAACGATGTCTCCTAGATACATAATGCTGGCTAGATTACATTTTCTAAGGAAACGTTATTTAATGTATCTGACAAGCTGCAAAATGTCGATTCTGAACACATCAGTAAAATGTTAACTGACAACGCCTTTCATTTCTTTTTCGACAAAATACCTTATCTTGCAATACAATATCCGCTCACAGTGACTACAGCATTATTAAACTTTTGTATGGTTATGTTTAGGCATTCACAGCATGCGATTAGGGAAGGGAATGATCGTGGTCTTTGTTTAATACAGAAAAAGTCCAGTGACCTGAGACACAACGCGTTTATTAACATTTAACCGAAACTCAGGTGCGGTAAATACATTTTAAGTGATTCTTTCACAAAGAACTGAACATTAGCCATGCAACAATTATATTATTCAACATAATTGGGAGACAATTTACTACTATATTACATAATTTCTAGAAACCAGAGTTGCAAATGCTGTAGGTCAAATTGTGAATCACTCTAATATCTCCTCTCAGGCATTTGACATGAACAAAAAGTATAGTCTCTCAGGAGGGTTGCTGCTCCATAGAAGTAACTAGAGTGGTACAAACTGCCAGATTGCACGACTACTGCAGAATCTCTGACATACCGTTTTCCACAGGTCAGCCCAGCACTTGTTTTAGGGTCATGTCTTCAGCCATGCTTTTTCAGGACATGACTGCAGGCAGCACTTCTTTTGAGCTGAGAAACAACCCACTGTGTTGTTTTCTCTGTAATTTGAACCACATGAGAATGAAACTAAAGGATCAAACTTGGCTAAGGGTCATCCCCACAGTGCCTTATTAGTAGAAAAGGGTCATTAGTACAACAAAGAAAAGATTTAGAGTCAGCAAAGAAACTCTAAAAAAGCCACTGAGAGTGGAGCAAAGTTACATCACTGGACAGTCTTAAAGAATTAGACTGGATTTCTTCTCAAGGAGTACAAGGTGCCACCAAAGCCATCGTCTGGTCTGAGCAAGGAGCAAAAGCATTTTCCAGCAAACTGAAAGTAAATTGGCACTAAATGTGTGTCCAACACATTATGGACACGCATGTATGTAATTGATTTTGATATCAATATGATGATTCACAATTATTAAAGAAATAACTTGTCTAAAAGGACATATTATATAGTCTGTGTGCTAATTATTATTAACCAAATATAGGCAAACCAATGAGGATCCAGTCCAAATGGCAACATTTTACTTCCTGTCTACATCTGCCAAAGCATCATGGGAACTGTAGTTCCAAAATTATGAGCGTGGAAATTTCTGAAATTAACTCAAGACAAGGATTAATAGGAGTGACAAAATTAATTATTTTTAACTGTGTGAATACAGTAGGGGAGGTTGGGGGGTGTACAGTGTCAGACTTGGAAAACCCCTGCCTTAGATCAACCAGATTTTACACACATGCACATTTGCATGCATATTATTAGAAACGCTTGCACATTGCGCACATACAGTACAAAATAGGCCAAACTACGATTTAATGATCCCTGTGGGGAAATGAAGTATACATATGTAAACATACAAGCGTGTTTAAACATAAATGCACACACACACAAACACAGTGTGACATAAACACAGTACTTATTTCTATTTGCCTGCTTTTAATCCAGTGGGCTAATAGACGCCTCTGTGTCTTTCTCTCAGCAAAGCCTCTGATTTATGAGGCTGCTGCATGCAGCCAAAACAACGCCTCTGACCTCTTTTCCCACAGTTCTCTCCTCCTCTGTCTTTCAGGAGACGCTGAGTCGACAATCTTTTTCATAGTTTGTGCAAGAATAGTAGACCTGTGTCAAACCTGTGTTTGCTAAAACACTTTGGAGGCTGTTTTGGCAAACATGAGGGGCAATATCTTATGTGTACCAAAACACAAATGGAGCCAGAAAGTTTAGATGAGTTCAAGATTTATAATGCATTTTTAACTGCTAAATTACGAGGCACAATCTTAATTGTCCTGCTGCAGTAAATTAAATCCATCTCAGAAAGGCAGTCTCACAAGATAACTGGGAATGTGTCTGAGAGGGAGACTGGAGCAAGTTCTGTGATGGATTCAGTCAAGGTTTGGCCTGAGAAACAAAAAAGACTCTTTGGAACAGATAGAGTCGGAGGGGAAAACAGGCAACGACTAACAGACAGGAACAGCTTCTAAATTAAATTAAAGTCATTTTAGTAGAAGGATTAAGATTCAGGGAAAGTGTGTTTACTGACAACAGGAATAAGGGACTAAATGCAGACACAGAGACCCAACTGGTTTAGTAAAAGGGAGTTCAAGCAGAAGTCAATTACACTGGGTGACAATGGGCAGGAAGATAACAGATCCTAAAATAAGTAGGCAGTTAAGACATTAGCAACAGGTAATCAGGCAAGATACTAGCAGGAAACAGTAAGTGGTTTGAAACTAAATAAACTATCTAAAATTGGGTTCAAATCTGGCCTCTATACAAACTGGGATTAAATGCATTATTTGACCAATTACAGAGGGAGAGAGGAGGGTGTGCTAAAATGTTCCACTGGACTAATGCTTCTTAGTAGTGGTCGGTACAGTTTTTTAATACAAATAAATCAGTGGTGATGTGAGTACTTAACAGTTATCCTCATTGGTTTTGATTTGGGAGGGAGGAGAGAAGATTTTCCACCAACAAAAAAGAAATGTATATATTTATTTTGTTATTATGATGAATCTGTTGGGTGTCTTTGGGGGAATTGGTCAGTCTTGGACAAGTGCAGCTTGACACCCTTTTTTTTTTCTAGAAGACCGCCTGTATTTTTGTCTAGTAGAACTCTTGACTGTTGAGATCTACCTCCATGTGTTTTCACTTATTGTAAGAGAAAACTCTCAAAACACCAACACAATATTAAATCTTGTTCTATGATGGACACACTTTGTAGTTCAGAAGGTGCTGTTTAGCCAAGGCTGACTAATCTGGCCTACAGTTTGGTTTGCAGGATAGCCTCGTGGGTTCACAGTGTTTGTTTGATATTGGCCGAACAGAGAAGTGGTAGAGGCCAACAATAGACCTCAGAGGGATTTTGCATTATGTAGATGGGTGTGAATGGTCATCAGGGGTCAGGCAGACTCCCTCACTCACTCCAAGTGATTCACAGTTTAAATGTCCACACCTCCCACTCACTCACTTTCTCCTGATCTCTTGCCATCTTTTCCCCAATGGAGGCAGATTATTTCCATCTCAGTCTCCAGTACCATTTACTCTCAAACTATCTATCCGTAAACACATGCACACACACTGTACGTGTCCACAGTTACACACAACCAAACATCACAGAATCACATCAAGACTCTCATTAGAAACACATGTCCTGGGTGGAACTTCCTTAGATCCCCAAATTAATACAGAAAAAAACAAAATATTATGTTCTCTATTATGAGCGTTAAAAAGCTAATGAAAAACAGCAAAAATGAAAAGCGTCTCAATTCTGTTTCCTCAATCTTGCCGACAGCTGGGAAGCAAAAATTAACCCGAAGTCACCTCAATTTCTCTCCTCAAAGAGTGGGGAGATTTAGCAGAATTACATGAAATTACATGTTGAATTAAAAGCCTATTTAACCTTAAAACAGAGGGAGACAAAATAGTATGGAGTGCTAGCAAAAGCTCTCTGTTGGCTTAACTACTCTTGCCATCCTGCACAATTTTACATTACTTTATTCTTTCAGTAAAATACAGCTTTTTTCCCCCCCTCTCAGCTTTTTAACTGTTCTTTTAATGGATGTCATTTGTCAAAAGGCAGAGAGATAAACATACTTTCAGCTATGGGATTTTAAAAGGAAAAGACATGTGGCCTTTTTTCCTTTCCTCCCAAACTTTTTGGATTAGGGTTGTTAACTCTTCTATTTTCACATAATGATTCTTAATTCCAGTTTCTCTGTACCAAATCTCCCAGTGAAGCTCTCGGGCTGCCGTCCAGAATGACTGTCTGTTGTATATCTAACTGTCCACGCTGCGCTCATGCAGTAGTCGCACGCACAAACACACTCACTCCATCATACCGTGCATGCTGACCCACCAACACTGACAGGAGAGGTACATTCACACACATACACAGTCATACTACACATGCTGACCCACCCACCGTACACACACACACACACATTATGTTGAAAGTGATGAACTGTGCTTGACTTCTGCAATCTGTTCCATTGGTGGCCCACACCTCATGTTACAATCAATTATGAGCCCATTGAATTACAAAGTGTGTTTACATTCACTCTAGTGTTGCCGTTATAACCAAAGTAAGGTGATACTTAGATTAATTGTCATGTCGAAATCTTAAACGAGTTAGATTGTATTAAAGATAACTGGATTAAGCGCAAGGTTCTTTTGAAATGCCTTTTTTCCCCTTTTGATTATTTAATTTGGTTACCATGTGGTGTTTTGATTCTGCATAATCACCGCTTACCTCATGACGTAAACCAGATGAAAGGCGATACGCTTTACGAAAAAGCGGAATGGCTCGAGGAGAAATAAGCGACAGAAACAGCTGTTACAACACAGCAACATAATAGAGCTCGAGTTAATTCACAAATTAATCTGAGAAACAAACACCAACAAAGTCGCTCAATTTACTGTATTATTAGCCTGCAGGTTTGCACACGTTTTCAAACTTACACTGGAAGTACCACACGACCCACGTAAACATGAGATATTGGGGAAGCACTGGTGTCAAGTCGCCAAGAACATTTACTGAAGTACAATTAAGAGTTAATTATATTTTTATTCAACTGTACACTTCTACTCCACTACATTTCAGAAGGAAATATTAAACTTTTAACTCATTTACGTTTAAGTGCTATGGTTACCAATTACTGGTCATCCTCTAAAACACAATTTGTTGTTATAGACTGTTGGGCCCAACCGTATAGTTCACAATACACTTACACTTATACTTCTATACAACTTATAGATAATACTTCTATACTTTTCCTTCAGTAAACATTGAGGACACATTAAATGTGCACTGTAGTATTGATGCTTTTAGTTAAGCAAAGGGTCGAACTTAGGTCACTAACCATTTAAATGTATTTACTAAACTTAACTTGATTAAAGGTATTCAATAGTTTGTAAGCATGTAAACATAGTGGCAATAAAAAAACTGTTACTTTTCTCTACAAAAAAGCATCAACATGTAAATGAAATTCCTGTGACCTGCAGTAAAACTCTGCAAATGCACGGGCTGCTCTGCTCCCCCGCCACAGGACTTCAGTATAAGCGAATGTAGCGAGTTGAAGAGGCCTCTCTACTCCTACATAGTCTGACTAAAACCGCCTGAGACAATCCTGTTAATGATCTGAAATTCTGGGTACAGGATGGTACATCCATCTTTCACTTTCCCACTTTTTCCTCTCTCTTCTGCCCTTGTTTTGCCCTTGTTTGTAGCAGACGTGTGTCTCTTCTAATCTCACTATTTTCTTCGCATTTTGGAAGCGGCAGCTCTTGGGTGACTGCCTGTGGCACTCTGAGTTGAACATGTCAACTTGAGCTATGCTGTGCATAATGTCAGCGTTAGACACAGAGAAATATTTGTTATGCTTGAAGGGAGATCGTAAGTAGCCTCTTACACGGCGTATCTGTCTTCAGCACGGTTTGCTTACACTCACAGTTATAACTCATCTCTGACCAAATAACAAAAAAAAAAAGAAGACAGTAAATAAGAGAAGGAGCTAACAGAATCTGAACAGTTTTCCCTCTATCAACAAAGAAAATATTACATTACTTTTGGTGTTGAGTGGGGTCAGAAGAGTGCTTCTAACCACACCCAACAGTGATGTTTGGAGAACAGTTGGGCATCACTGCAGCATAGTGAGAATTTAAACCATCGGAAGTAAGAAAATACTTTTCCGCTTAAGACACACTTTTACTCTCCGTCTTTTAATTTTTTTGTCCGATTCAGTGTTTAAACGTATTTCTATCAGGGTGGGGGTAAAGGGGAGGACCCAAACGCAGTACACAAGCGGAGAGTGATAATGAAAGACGAGCTTTAGTTAACAAAGCTGAAATTCAAAAAAGATATAAAGCAAAAACTGAAGGAGCAGGCTATGATAAACTGAGATACAAAGTTATAAAGAAAAAAGAAAAAAACAGTATGGGACGATGGCACAAGGGAACACCAGGATTCATAGACACAGCATGACCAACCACACCAGGTAGCATAGAAGACGAACCAACAAGGAAAAATGGGACAGACAGGTAAAAAACACACACAGACACTAATCACATGAACAGGACAGAGCTGGATGAGGAAGGCAAAGACACAAGGGAAGCAAGGGGATTGGACACAAGAGGATCAAATCAGCAGGGCAAACAAATCACAGAAGGCAAAACACAAAGACAGGAAGTAAAACTAGACATGACACAAGGGGAGTGTACTTTACAAAATAAAACAGGAAACAGGAAAAACAGACAATTTCTATTTTCTTTCTGCTTTTATTTCTACATGCACATATATATATATATATATATATATATATATATATATATATATATATAAATATGAAATATATATAATATATATATATATATATATATATATATATATATATATATATATAAAACAACTTAAGCTTAAGTTTATTTCATTTATATAGCACGTAAACTTAAGTTGTTTTATAGTGATATCATACAACCTTGACAATAAATAATTCAAAATATGTTCCCTTGTAACAATAAACAATTACTCTTTGATATTCCAGGAAGGGACTTGTCGTACATTAATAAAAACAAAGAAATTCTGATAAAGTTTCTACAATGAACTTAATGAATCATCATACCTGGTACCGGGATGTTCAGCAGATGGTGGGAAACTAAGCAGTGCTTCTTCAGGTACTATGGAAAGCTAGTTGATACTCTTGTATTATGCAGGGTTTTCCTCTATAGAGGTTCCACTTTTGTATTGTTAACATCTAAGCCAAGTTAAAAAATAGAACCATGTGTATCTAAGGTGGTAAAATCCCCAGTCAATAAAGTACTGAATTATTTTAGAGTTCCAGTCATGGATACACACAAATGGAAACTCCATATTGCCTCCCATGTATACATTATCTAATTACCATAATTAGAGACAGTGTCATGTTTCTTACAGTGAGCAGCTTTGCAATTTTCAGTCGGCACAAAATTCCAATATCTTTGTTGTCGAGGCTGTCAATTATTTTCAAAGAGCTGTTGGCTTCTTTCAAGCAAAAATGATAATCAGGAAATTCTAGAAGTTAGTATTACTGCAACATGTTTGCTGGTACCACATGTTCAGCAAATCTTCCAGTAAAAGTTTAATTTTTCATAACATATGGAGTTGACTAGAGAGTTACAGTATGTGTCCACTATATGGCTGTGGGGCATGTGGGGGTGTTTGAAACTATCTTTAAGTGGCAGACTTTTTATACTCTGAGTTCAGCTATACATTTGCTGTGTGGGTGGATTAGGATCACAACACCATCAAGTCAGACAGTGTCAAGAATGTGACTCACAGGACAGGAAAAGTTGAGAAACGTACATACATCTCACTTACTGTATGTATTGGAAAGTATTGGATGTTTTACCTTCCTGTTGTTAGAAGAACTACAGCGACTATTGCTGAAGACAGGTTTTTTTTTTAAAACCTCTGTGGTATTTTTCCGTGTATACTCATGGTCAGTAGTGAGAGCAAGGACAGTGGTAGAAAGTAGAAAATGGGATTTTGTTTTTTACTTGTGAAGTTCTAATTCCAGTAGTTTTTATCCTACCAGCTTTTTGTCGTAGCATGTGGATTCCACTTTGTCTTTAAAATCTTTTTTTAAATGTATTAATAAATTAACACAATCATCTGCAGAATACTTAAACTATTTAATAAGTTTCTGTTCCCATAAAATGTTGGTCATATTTTATCAGTTCATCTCACAAAAACTTCTGTATTTTTTACTTACACAAGCCTGAACTGCACTTCAAAACTATCCTTGTTTTGATAATTCAGGTAATCAGTTTATCGGTGGAATCAGACCACACACGCACATGCACATGCACACGCACACGCACACACACACACAAACCTCCTACTTTGCCTGCGCAGTCACCCTGTGACTCTGTCATCTCAGTAAATCCAGTCTGTCCAATCGATTAGCCACCCCTCTCTAAGCGCCTCCCTAATGTTGGAGCTCTGAGAGGCCACTGTGCTCCCACCTGTTCTGTGCAGATATGCAGCCATGACAATTGTTACAGCGAATGCAACATGTGATAATGTGCAAACGTTTTAATGAATTCATCCTAATGGCATTCTTTTGCTCTCCCATTGGTGAGTTTTTGTAGCTCTAATGGGGAACAGTTCATGTAGAAGACTGAGGCCGGTTGTCCGTCTGTTAAGCCCAGCAACTCTGAAACAAACTGATAAGAGCGTGGTATCCACTGAGCTACCACAACAGCTTACTAAGTGAGGCCTGTGTCTCTTCCTCAGCTTTACTCCCAATTGTGAGGAGCATCTCTTTTGTTTTTTGCACGATTTTAGTGGCTGGATATTGCTGTGATCATGCCTTTGTTAGAAAGTTGTCACACTGTAGAGATGACTTTATCCTTGAAGTATGCTTTCTTTTGAACACAAACACAAATGGCAGTACTATTGAAAGAAAATAGAGCATTTCAATACATAGCAATACTGCGAAGATAAAGAAAATCATTTGTAATATATAATTATTCAGTCTTGCTTGCTTGACAATGGCATCTAAGTAAGCTAAGTTATTCAATAAATGTTAGCTAACTGCATGTACAAAGGGCTACATAATTAAGTAATGGAAACACATTTTTTGTGTAAAACCTGTTAGTTCAGGACCCTGCCAAAACGTCAACTAACATAACAGATGAGAAACATCTTTGTTAACAGAGAGAGAGAAACCCATTAGCTTTGTATCAAACCCTGACATCTTGGCCACTTCAGATTGTCTGGGCATAAAGCTAATATGCATTACACGAGAGTCTGTCAGGGATCCATGAAGTGAATTAGTCCTAACAGGTCGGCTTGGCAGCTGCGAAGGCCTGGCAAGATGGCTGAGAGCTGTGCGTCTGATGCATTTGTAGACAGAGACCAACAGTTCTTTTTAATCAATACATTAAAATTTGAGTTTGCCATATGTTTATAATTGTATTGGCCGCATTGTTTGTGTTATGAAATATACAATAATGCTCGAATGAAGTAAAGAAGACAAACTTTTATCACTTTAGTTAAATGTTTGTAGGATTTATGAGCTGCAATCAAATATTTCATGCTTAATCTGACAACAGAAACAGAAAACGATGTTAATGAGAAAAACTCAATCATAAATTTGGCTGCATAACACAGTATAAGTGATAACAGCTAAAAGATAGAATAACTGATGGTAGCGTACCGTCTCCAGCAGCCGAGACAGAGCTGGAATCGGATGCAGGTGCCACGTGGACATTATATGTAAGGGACAGAGACATGGCCACGCTTCCAAAAAACGAAGAACAGTATGCATAGTATATGCAGTGTAACACACACATAGTATCCCATTAGCAATACACTGCTCTCTTAAAACTGTGGAGTCCAGATGTTTTCACTCCAGTAATGCTTGGAAACAGCCATGGTCGAAAAGTCCAAAAACATCTGACAAATGACCCAGAGGAGTCACAGAAATATATTTAAATGGAAATCAGTAACACCGAACTCGTGGAACCAGCAGGCTTATGATTGGCGACGTGGACGGATCGAACCCCCACCACTGTTGGAGAGAGGGAGGCAAAAATACTCTTTTACTCTGTTACTTCGTTTAGAGACATTGTATGATCTGAAAAATGCTGGGATTTTTTATATTGCACAAATATAATAGGTACTGTATATATAGATATATATATATATATATTATATATATATATGTAATTTAAAAACAATGAATATGATATCCATGATAATGCCATCAAATCGTTTGCAATTAATCATTTACGTTTTATAAACTTGCCTTTCTTTTAAAAAATATATTTATAACTTTTCTGTTTGATTACATTACATGTTAGGCATTCAGATGATATTCTCACATAGTTAAGCTTCAAATAAGAAAGCAGATTATATGTCCAAAATATTTTGGATATATAATCCAATAGTACAGAGATTGTATTTCATAACTTTTATGCATTCCTTTCTTGAAAAGCGCCGCCAGAATATTTACATAAATCATATGGAAAATAAAAATCATTCGAGAGGCCCGATAAAGCGTGCAGCACAGTTTTTTTGGAAACAATAAATTTTGACTTAAAAAGCTTGCAGATCGGTGTTCTTTGGAAGGTAAGGTAGGTAAAATTATCTACTGTATTTTCAAAAGAAAAGGGTGCAGTACAGACCCAGTGCTCTGTTTTGAAATGCCAAGAGGATTAATGGCACTGATAAGTGGGGTTGGTGTATTAAGCTAAATCCTTTGAGTGTTGCCATTTCTATTTCAGCTATAATTTGTAGAACATGGATTTAAAGTATTACAAAGACAAAAAGAGAAAAGGCAGAAGAGAAAGACAGAGAGAGAGAGGAGGGACTGTGGCTTACAGTATAAAGAAAACAGTGCAAAGGTTCAGATAGATGTCTCTCTGGGCTCATTGTGCTTCAATGCCGGTGAACTACAGTGAAACAGACGGAGAACAAACGTGAACACAGGCAGACTTTCACAGACGCACACTGTGACTTTTTCTGCATGACTGGAGGTACATATCGCAAGCTGCAGCGGGGGCAGAGGGCAGATGGTGCCTTTGAGGTGGGAGGATGAAATGTAGAAAGGTAGACGAGGTGTGTGAGTGTGTGTGTGGTGTGTGTGTGTGTGTGTGTGTGTGTGTGTGTGTGCGTGTGTGTGAGTGTGTGTGGTGTGTGTGATGGTGTTGGTGTTGGGAGTGTTCAAGGCTCTGGCTGAGGTGTTCGGAGCACAGCAGAATTTGAAGGTGAAATACAACGAAACTCCTGCTACTTTGACCATTTAATTTGCAGCTGTGCATTGTTCTCTGAGCTACATCATCTTCTTTACTAAAAGTGTGGGAACTGGTATTAGATTCAGAGAGAGATCCTGTCACAGGAGCCATGGGTTTCTTTATTTATTCGGTGTTGATCGTGTAAAATAAACATCTTCCTGCTCTAACTCTTTGCTGTCCTTTTGGGCATATTTTTACACTTTTGAGGAGGTTCACAAGCTTTTCCACAAACATTTTTATAATGTTGCCACAACATACTATATGAGGTCCCTTCATACTTCTTAGGACTGAGATGATTGACTCAAATTAGGATTCAAATGTTTTTAAACCTGAAGTTAACTCTGACAGACTCAATCAGAAAAGGGGACTTTAAAACAGGATGTTGGATAAATGGGATGATGTCTCCATCTAGTGTTCATCGCTCTCTTTTTCTTTAGCATCACAGATTTATGAATGTCCACAGTTGATGTTCTAAAACAGAGAGCCGTTTATTGCTTGTTAACATTAACAAAATCCTGCAGGTGCATACATTTCATTTCAATCTTGGGGGAAACAACTTCTTAAAGTCCACATACTATATATTCTATATCTTTCTTTTTTTTAGAATTAGGAATAAGGTTGATTTTAGGCAATTTATGTTAAAGTCTGTGGTTACTAGAAACAGGAAGTAGTTCACCATCTTCCTGTCAGCAGATAGTATCGTGGAACAGTGCTGTGGAGTCCACATTTTTGTCTCCTTCTGTTATTGTCATACACACTGGAAGCCAGCAAGTGTTCAGTACATAAGATGGAAATATTCAAGTACCTCAAAGCAGTAACATAGGTGTGTGTTTCTACTTTGTGCCAATACAGTTATACAATTTGATGATCCATTAAGAGATACTCTTGGGTTTCTAATTAGCCGAGGCAAGTGTTTGTAAGTCATCTGCAATTATAAAAGTTAGACATTAATAAAAACTTCCTACATAATCCAATTTATCGGCTGTTATAAATGTTAATACATTGTAATAATTCTAGTGTCACGGTGTGATACAAGTGAGAGGACCCAATTGCAGGACACAAGACAAGAGTTTAACAAGAGAGCTTTATTATACCAAAAGTTAGTAAAAATACAAAGTAACAAATAAAACTGAAAACACAAACCAACCAGGGGTAGACACGGGGTAAACACGGGGTAGACACGGCAGGTAACAATGTAACATGAATGATGATCCGACAAGGCGCATTGGGACGGACAGGGATATATACACATACACTAAACGAGGGAACAAGACACAGCTGGGGGAGAAAGGCAAAGACACAAGGGCAGGGTGAATGGATACAGGAGGATCAAATTAACAATCACAGAGGAAGGGAAAAATACACAGACAGGAAGTACAACTAGACATGAACTTTACAAAACAAAACAGGAAACACAAAGCCAGAACCATAACATCTAGTCCACTTATAGAAACCAATTGACAACAAAGTGTCCCGCTAGAGGAGAAAGCTATTTTAGAAAGCTTAAAATCTCGTCTATTTAGATTTTGAAATCAAAATCACAACAGCAGGTACAATCGGCTCCTTAAACTAGCAAGCACACTCAAAATCAAAATCATAACTTTGAGCCCACTCACCTATTAAGCCTCATAATAGTCCTGTAATCAGTAATAATCCAAAAAAAAACACTCCTGTGTCATTGCCAAAGGTCCAAATGGTCGTTTCCGGTAAAAAGATATCCACCGTGAACATCGTCACGTAGATAAAAGCCCATGAACAGCTGTTGCAATCTGTGAAATCGATCTGTAACATTTTGTGATCATACATGGTCAAAACGTAATATTTTGAGCATTCAGTGCTGTTTAGGCGCTTCCCGAATGTAGGGTGGACTCTTAGCGTTGGATGACACTTCATTTGAGCCAATCGGAGCTTCCATGCGTTATCTATAACCATCAAGAGCCAATCAGTGTCAACTTGATAAGGAAGTATCAGCCCTCTTCTTTTGTTTACAGACTGAGCCAATAGCAACCGATTCTCCTGATGACTGGTGTATTGTGTAGCCAATGAATGGTTGAATCGTTTGATACGTCATTTCCTATGTTTTTTTTCATTTATTTTTTACAAATGTTATTTATTTTTAAAATAATATTTATTATATTCAAGTTCAGAAGAAAATACAAATAAAACACAAAAATATTTTTTAAAAATGTGTTTATGCTTCACTTACTCTGTGTCAATTACTACTAACAGGGGATATGGGTATATAATAGTTATTTAGGCAATACAATATACATTAATAAATATTATAATATCTCCAAATTGCAGAGCTTGTGTACGCCATGGTGTTACTCTTAGAAAAACCTGTCTAATATGTTACGTTTTTATCTGAAATTGTAACCTGAACTTGGTAACACTTGGTGCTATGTTTCTATTGTGTTTTCCAGCTCTCGACTACCAGCTATTCCCATCTTCAGGCATCTTTTCCAACAAAAAAATTCAGGCGGAGTGTATTTTCTTCAAATTCAGTATATTCAGACCACTATTACTAAGTGCCAGAAGCACTTGGAGTGATTCTTCACTGTTTTGAACAATAAGAGAGTTATCTTTTGAATGAGACCATAATCATGCAGCTGGTGCAAATGGTTGAAGAGCAGCTTTCAATTTACTTTGGGTATGTCGTTTGTAGGTATTTCCACACTGTAAGAGGTTAATGGTACCAAAAAGCAGTACAAAGTGTGAAATAGTGTTTGAGTCAAATATGGTAAAATTCCACAGTAAGAATGTTTTTCAAAAACTGTAAAGTAGTTAGAATTCCGATATTCTTTGTTATCTTTATTCTCTTTCATGCTCCTCCATTGACAAACAATTATTTATTAATTGACCAAGAATGTGCTGGCATCTCTGAACCATTTCCTTTCTACTTCTTTCTTGCCCAGCTCCCACAGATTAGTAATAAGCCGAGTCCCGTCTTCGGATGTAGTCAGGATATATTTCTTGTTGTCTGGGAATTTTTTGGCATTGCACCGGCCATAAACCACAGACTGGCACAACCGACCGAGTACCAGCAGGAAGAGGCAATCCCTTTCATCATCATTGAGCATCATAATGCTCTCCCAGCCTGCTAACACTGCTCCACCTACATCCAAAGGACTGGTGCTCTTCAGCATCATGTAAGCGATTGTTACTGCCACTTCAAATACATAGCAATCATTCATGAGCAGACCAAAGTCCAGCACGCCTGACACCTCATGACGCCCGTTGCCTACAGGTGTGACAATGATGTTCATGTCATTTGTGTCCCCATGTATTATTCCTGTGAAGACATCAAAGAAACAAAAGTACTGTTGGGAGGAACAGTTCATTTATTTGAGGTAATTGCATCTATTTCATGAAGGCAAGCCAAATTCCTAGCCATTGATTTCTGATATATGTTACCATAGTATAGAGGTATTTAGCTTTGTTATCTGTTAGATTTTTCCTGGTCAGTTCAACTTTAGAAACATTTAATTTATACACTTAATGATATAACTTCATTTATACATTGGAGAAGAAATTGGCTTTCCATAGACAAGAATGTTAATATTGGGAAATTCTGCCAAACCCCAAAATATATTGAATAAATATATATATATTTCTAATTATTATTATTTATTTTTTATATCTGCACATGGCAGCTACGGTATAGTTATGATATGGTAATGATGGTGGTTTTGGCGAATCAACTACGTGTAAAGGTTGGAGCTGGGCAGGTAGTGTAAAGTGAGATTTTAGTTTTATTGCAGAAAGAAAAGAAACTGTTGCCGTTTGACGTTATGAGAGTGGCAAGAGCGCTATTCTAACTAAAACGGTAAAGTTTTTGGTCTGTAAAATAAAAGGGAGCTCCCTAGAACTGAGATGAACTGCAGAGTTAGCTGATGATGTTCTGTGGGTTCATCACTTTGAGGCACCCCTTTCACATACAAGTAGTTTTTTGATCCATTGTTAATTTAACTAAATTAAGAGTCTTCAGCCATGGTAGCAGCTCTTTGAGACTGTACTTTGGAACATCATGCTTTGAGGTACATGCTAACACATTTTAGTTTAGTGTGTTACATGCTAAGTTTTGCTAATTATTACTATACACCAACAACAGCTTAGTACAATCGAAATGTCATTACTTAACCGACGTCATGAAAACATTTACATTTCGACCAAATGGTGGCTCGAGATGAAAGGTGAGTGGATCATCAAATTTAAATTATAAATCATCCAAAGGGGGACATGCACGTGTGAGAGCCACATGTCATAGTAATCCATAGTAAAAACATTTCAAAGTGGCAAACACATTTCAATCATAACCACAAATTTCAACCTGGTGGTGCTAGAGAAAAAAATGTCAAGCGATTACTAAAGTCAGTGGGCTTCATCAAGCAGAATCATAAACACAGTGAAATCGTTAACCAAAGGAATGCAGATCATAATAATTGTAAGCTTGTTATCTGTATTACCTTTTCGGAAAGAGCTGATTTTGGGCTGCACGTGTGATTTACACTGTTTAATGATTGCTTTGATCACTTCCTGCAGGGGATTTCCATCCATCACTGATAGGGAGCACTCTATGAGAGGAATTCTGGATAAACTCCAAAGTACATCATTATTTTGTAAGACATCCAGGTTTGGAGATACCAGCTGAAAAAAAAGAAATAAATGTAATACTACATATTTTTGAAGTCATATCAGACATATTATGGCCCTTTAAGTTGATATGGTTAATGTGTTCGCCAATGTTCACTCTCCCTTTAGCTCTACATCAACTCCTGACAATATAATTGATTATTAGCAGACAGAACCTGAACAATAAGGACAGATAAAATAATCTGCAATTAGTGCAACAGCTGCATGTGGAAGTGAGGGGAGACCTGCTACATAAAGCCATCTACTCCAAAATATCCATTAGTTGAAATATACATGTTTGATGTCTGAACTTACTTGTTGCAATGCCTTGTCCATGGAGGCAACCATTTTGCCGACATGGTAAAGATCTTGCATAGTGACTGGAGATTTTGCGATGGTTTTTCCAGGAAGATAGGTCATCAACCTCACACAGTAGGTCTGAGCACCATGTCCACAGTCTAATAAGGTAACGTGGGTACATAAAACAACTCATGTATGATCTTGTGTAGAAGATTTATGTAATACTGTCTAATAATGGACAAAAGGCCTTGTGTTTTCTGTAAGATAATTCACACTGGGCAGAGCTAGTGATGTTGGTTCCATTGGATCATTGCTATTAAAACGTGTGATTAATCAGGTAATCTCATTGGTAATACAGATATCATACAATTAATATAAGTATGATTATAGAACTATAAATTCCAGGTAGCTAACCTGGTAGACCAGACAGTCTATATTTTGAATCAGACCTGCAGCCCTTTGTTGTATGCAGTCCCCTCTTTCCCCTATTCCAGTCTATTTGTCCTATCTCTCTAACAAAGGTAAAATGCCAAAAATTAAAATTATTCTGAACTTCCCATTATTATAGTCCCTTTACAGTCCAGTCCTTTCTAACAGTCGCCTCCTATGCAAACTTGTTCTTCATGAATGTCTTGTCCTGATGACAATAAACTTACATTTCTGGTCTAACTGAAACTCTTTCTGCCAAAGCCCCACGACAGAATCTCACACATCGTCAAATTACAACGTAGGTGTAAATGTGTCATGTAATCAAAATGAACACCTTTGATAAACAAGGGAAACACCTGCAGGCCTCTTTCATGTCCAGACTGTTTAGATTTTGAATAGCGTTTTATTGATGATTAAAGAGCAGAACTTATGCACACCTGTAGAGCGACAGGTACCAAGGCTGTACAATGCAGAATAAAAGACTCCCGCTTACTGTTCTCTTCACTTGCAGTCAGATTTTTTTTTGCAGTAATTGTTTTACTACATTCCTACACAGATCTATTAAAGTGTCACTGGAGACATAATGAATTGAGAACTATCACCTGTAACATTTAAATATAATCTCATCCATACGATGAATTAGGTTGAACCTAATAAACTAAATGTCACCATTTCAAAACAAGTTCTTAATACTAATTTAAACTAGGATCAGTGGCAACAGTTGAATTGATCATTTGTCAACTTGTCCTTCTCTTTTTCTCTTGAATAGCCTTAAGCCATCAGTGCCCTGATTTCTAAACCAACAGGTTTGCCTCCTCTGTACTAGGACATGAAGCAGCGATACACCTCCCTTGTGCACTTTGAACAAGCCGCACATATATTTCTTAGCTCAATGTGGGCAAAGACGGATTGTTGCACTTTCCCATGGTAGAAACAAAACTAAGGAATATAACACCTACTTGTTTTTATCAATGCAGGGGGATTTTGACTCTAGTCTGTGGACATGATTATTATTGGTTTAATTCCATATATAACAACTTTATTAAGAAGAGGGTTCAGTTTCAGCTTTATTTGTTTGACAAATTGAATAAAGGAATAGGTTTTTTTTCAGGGGAAATAGGCTTATTTGAGAGTTAGATGATACAACTCTTATCTGTTGGATAAATTCAAGACTCCAGCATGCAGATGGTTAGTTTATGTGCAATAGGCATGGCATTGGATGATTCTCAGATATTAGTCTTACTTAGTCAAGTTGTTTTAGGATTGGGTCCGTATTGTGTATTCTCATGGGTAAATAACCCGAGTCATTAGTTTAACCAGCCACCTCTCGCATGAACTTGAGATTCACGCTCGTCTTGGTTTTTTATGACTCAAGCTAAGATACATTTTATGAAATTGGACTGCTTGTTACCTATTTCCTCCATACTCATGAGCTGCCCCGTGGTGTTGGGAATTACTGTCTGAGTAGGAATTCCATGCTGGCGTAGAAAGGACATGGGGAGGGTCTGAACTTCCAGGCGAATGGCATTTTTGCTGTCTTCTGAGTTCATGATCTTCAGGAGGAAATTGGTACCCTCCTTGTCCACCATAAGGAAGTTCTGGTCAATATAACTAGGCAGGGGGGAGATCTCAGTTATGGTCACTCCATACAGTTGCAGTGTCAGATCGGTTGCTTGCTTTGGGGTGAGCATTGGCCTTACTTCAACAGTTGTGGTATTATCTGCACAAAAGAGTAAAATCGCAACACAATTTACATCTGACCTGCAAATCTACCAAAATTCACATCAAAACCAGAAATCACAATTGGTTTAATTGAAATTAATAAGAGGCGTAAAAAACATTTGCAGACACAAATGCAACTCTGACAGGACGCCTACCTGTTTATACCAGGTCATTCTGCTTTGATTTAATTTGATGTAAAAGTCCTGCATTTATTTTTTGCTAAAAGGTTCAATGTGTAGAATATGTCAGAATTTAAACTTAAAACATTACAACAATTAACTAACATTATCAACAGAACGTGAAGAGGTAACAGTGTTGATGTTATATCTCTGTATTGTGTTAGAGAGATATCTACTGAAATTAGCATGCTAACTGACTAGCTGCCCTCCATCCAGTCTGTAATACCACTTGTTCCTCTAGAGGCGATACTGAGTCACTGTAGTCTGCCCTCAGTACAGAGGGAGAGGAAGTATAACGGCCTGACTCGCTTGTAGATATTACAGCCATGTTCCGTGTCTGTTTTATAGTTTGTTTATTGGATTACAGTCAAAGTGACAGAAACGAGAAAACCAACCACCCCACCTCGCTTCGTCCTCACAGCTGCCAGAAGGATGTTTGACCGAGTGTATAGCTGTCGGCAGCCCGGGAAACGCTGTGACTGCCCCCACTGGGGCTTGTTCTGGCTGCGCTCAAGTCTCTTCGGCCACTGACTGCAATTGTGCAAAAATAAAAAATGCTATTTGTGCAACTCACAAGTGCAGTGCCTGCATTTTCTGCGCAGGTTGAAAAGAGCACAGCTCCCCCCTCCCATCCTCACCACGTTCTACAGAGGCACCACAGAGAGCATACTGACCAGTTGCATCTTTACTTGGTTTGGAAGCTGCAACACCTCAGACTGGAAGTCTCTGCAGAGAGTGGTGAGGACAGCGGAGAGGATCATCGGGACGTCTCTTCCTTCCATCAGAGACACTGCTAATAAACGCTGCCTCACCAGAGCCCAGAACATTATAAAAGACCCCACTCACCCCCACCACGGCTTGTTCTCCCTGCTGCCCTCTGGCAAGAGGTTCCGCAGCATAAGGAGCAGAACAACCAGACTCTGCAACAGTTTCTTTCCCCAAACCGTCAGACTGTTGAACCCGAAATAACTTTTTCTCCTGAGCAATGTGAACTCCACTCTAAGGACTCTTAAATGTATATATTTTATAGAGTGTATATATGTTATTTATATAAAGTACATTTATATTTTAAGGACACATTTTATTTTATATTTATGCATCAGCACCACAACACTTTTAAACATTTATGACCAATTTTACAGTCACTTTTACAGTAAGCCAGGACAACGAAATGTAATTTGAATTGTACATTGTATAGCTTGAAATGACAATAAAGTTTGATTGATTTGATTGATTGATTGATTGATTGACTGAGGCTCCTTCTGACGGAGGCTTCAACTAATCAATTCAGCTTTGTATTTATATGTTGATGTGTTTTGTACACAAAAATCTGTAGAGTAAATAAATCTGACTATAAAAAGTACATATTTCCCTCTTAATTGTGGTGGAGTAGAAGTAGAATGTGTAATGAGAAGAAAATATAAAATAAAGTAAAAGTACCTCAAATGTATATAGTACTTGAGTAAATGTACTTTACCTTTGCACTACGCTATGCATTCTAGCATTCCCTGTACTTACTACCTGTTTGGGCCTGCCTGCTTTCTGCCTGCTTTCCTGGACATAAATCACTTGCCGTTGGGCTCGAAGCAATAGAGTATGTGGTTTTCATAAGCTTTTGAACAGGATTATTTTGTATCTTTGAGGAGGAACCAGTCCAAAGAGATCCTCCTCATGTTAAAGAGATAATTTAACATAAACTAGCTTGGGTCTCACCTGATAAAGGCTAAAAAAACACATGGGAAGTAGTCAAACTTTAGGTGTCAATCATATCGGAGTTTAAAGCGTAAACAAAACCAGATTCGTGTCTTCAAGTGCTGTCAGACATGTCATCAGTACATGTGAATAACTATGACTATGACTACTATGTATTATACTAAGATACTGCATTGGAAAATCTTTACAAAAGAGTTATTTGAACTGTGCCATAAATGTATGGTTCCACTGATGTACTTTTTTAATTACTGGCAGAGAGAGCTTTAATATACATTTTAATAAAAACTGTGCCACTTATGCTTTTGGCCAGATATATAATTACAGTATCAAAAAGAGAACTTAAGCTATTTTTCACGAACACAACATGTATGCTTTTAATCATTGATTTGCATTAAAGTGTCAATGTACAACAATGGCTGATTGTCATCTTCCCTCTATTTCTCAATCACTCTTACTTGTGAAAGCCAGCGACATGATAAGACAAGCTTTTCTTTACCCGTAGAACTGAGCTGTCTGTGGAGCACGGATGTTTTTCTCTTGGGAATAAGGGTCATAGTTCCTACACTTAACAGAGCAGAGGTACTGAATGACCTACACGAGGGGCATCTGGGCATTTGCCATATGAAAGCTTTAGCAAGAAGCCATGTATAGTGGCCCCATCTGGTTAGGGGTAATTGAAGCGGTAGTATAGAAGTGCAGTGCATGCTACCATGCAACTACCAGCAGTAGCCCAAGAATGAAATCTTAAAGATTGCCATCTTCTAAGCCCTGTCTGTGACATCAGACCAAAAATATATATTAAAGTCTACATGACTAAATGATTATCTGAGCTTTTAATGCACTTTATTTTTCAGTCATTTAACAGATAATATGTATGTGCACTTACCCATTGTCTTTCAGCAGATAATGTCCGAAGTGAGAGCAAGTAGAGAATTTGGATCTCCTTCTTTTAAACACATTGTACATTTGAGGAGGAGGAGCTAAAACTAGTTTGCCCTGTTGTGTTAACCTCTTAAGAGGTGGGGGAATTTACCCGAAAATACCTACAAACGACATACCCAAAGTAAATTGAAAGCTGCTCTTCAACCTTTTGGTCTCATTCAAAAGATAACTCTCTTTTTGTTCTTGAAAAACATTGAATAATTGAGTAATAGTGGTCTGAATATACTGAATTTGAAGAATATACACTCCGCCTGAAGTTTGTTGTTGAAAAAGATACCTGAAGATGGGTATAGCTGGTAGGTATGAACTGGAAAACACAATAGAAACATAGCACCAAGTGTTACCAAGTTCAGGTTACAATTTCAGATAAAAGGGATAAAAGCTTAACATATTAGACAGGTTTTTCTAAGAGTAACACCAGGCGTTCACAAGCTGTGCATTTGGAGATATTATTGATAAAAAGGCCATAAATAACTATTGGCCTTTACTATAAATAACTATTATATACCCAATATTCCCTGTCAGTAGTAATTGCACAAAGTAAGTGAAGTATATAAACAAAAAGAAATGTAATATTTTTGTATTTATTTTGTAATTAATAAATACAATTATGAAAAGATAATAACATTTGTAAAAATAAAACTAGCTCCAACAGTTCATTGGCTACACAATACGAGAGTCACCGGGAGACTGGGCTGCTGCGGGCTCTGTCTGTCAACAAAAGAAGAGATGGTTTTCAGGCCTCTCCAGACACTGCTGACATTCCTCTGCTGCACCTGCTCCTCCATCTTCTTCCTGTAGGTGTTCTTTCCCTCTCTGATCTTCCACCTTAGCTCCCTCTGAACAATCCTCAGCTCTTCCTTGTCACCTGACCTAAAGGCCCTCTTTTTGTCTTTGAGGAGAGCCTTTATCTCAGGATTCATCCAAGGTTTGTTGTTTGGGAAACATCGTACAGTTCGGGTGGGTACGACGTTATCCACATAAAAGTTTATATAGTCCGTCATACAGTCTGTAAGATTGTTAATGTCCTCTCCATGAGAGTCCATGAACACATCCCACGCAGTGGAGTCAAAACAGTCTTGCAGGGCCTCCTCAGAGTCTGCAGACCATCTCTTCACCATGCGTGTGGACACTGGCTGTCTGCATACAAGGGATTTGTACACAGCTATAGCTACAGGGACGGCTGATTACTGTCTTACATAAATAGTGGTTAAGATGTGAAATATATTGATACTGTGGAAATCATGAATTTATCATCAAACTTAGTATTACTTGCTTATTCGTAGAAACATGAATGTATCACTTGCTCAATCTTAGATGTACACTGCACTTTTATACTTTGATTGATGTACTATACACATTACTATATTGTTGTACTTTTATATCTTGATTCAAGTAACATACACATTACTATGTATGTATATTTTTGTACTTTTATACCTTGGTTAAAGTACCATACGCATTACTATGTATGATGTTATATTCTTATACTTTTGATCAGAATTATATGCATGTCCATGATTAAAAGAGTACTTACACAAAGTGATTTGAACTGTGGCACACAGGGTGCAGGGAGCTAGCTTTGTTTTGACTATAACCAGATAAGGTATGAGTAAGAAAAGATGCTCATTCTGCTATCATAGCAGGTGCTGTGTTGAACGGCAGTAACCCAGGGCATGAGACCTTGAAGATGTTATGGTAAAACTTTAACACCCTGTGTCAGGCTCAGACACGAATCAGAGATTTACTGTTCAGCATGTATACATAATGTAGTGTAAGTTCAAGCATGTATTCTTAATATAATGTACATTCAAATATGTATACTTAATGTAGTGTAAGTTCCCAATAAATGTAAACAGGTACCAAATCAGGACACCAAAAATAAAACTGTGCCAAGAGGCATGATCACGTCTACTGCACCAACAAAGGCCACCATTGGATTGTGGCCTACAACAACCAATAAAAAGAAGGGATACTCATATTTTGCTAGTGTGTATATACTGTATGTGAATGCTCATTTGGGGTCCTTTTTGTAAAACTGCGACACAGTTAACTACTTTGGTGTTCTGTGGAGCAGCGAAGCTGATTGGCCCTCATGAGTATAATTTGATGTTTTGTTGCACTTTTGATGTAAGTAAATAACTTGATATTATAACCCAAAGATTCCTGGTCCATCTCTTCTACATATTAAAACACGTAACAATACTCATATCACAAATGTTTGCATTGTGTGGTGAAGGAAAAAAGTAATCCATCTAAAAATTGTCAAGTTCCTGGCAATGCTGCGATCCAAGAAAGTTAAATTACGTAAAGATTGAATTGAATTGAGCGTAATTAACGGAAAGAGATATTTGTTAATGTGTTGATGTTGTTGGCCAGTTAATCTGGTTCTGGTTTAACCTTTACAAATAATAATTAACCAAAGAATTCAAGGTTAAGCACACAATTTATTTTGTATTTTTAAAATAACCTGCATACATTTGAACAGGCTCAGTGAGAGTTATCTCCACTTTTAAAAACTCTTTTGAAAACAAAACGACAGAACAACACAAAACTAGAAGGCAGGAATCTGTGGCAAGCCGAACTCATCCACCAAAATGCCATTTTGAAAACAAAAAAAAAGAAAAAGAAAACAACTAAATGACTGCATTACATGACAAGTGTTATTACTCTTTTAGTTAAGTTAAAGTTAAGTTAAAGCCTTTTATTGTCATTATACAAAACGAGATTCAGAGTTCAACTCTGTCTCAGTGTGCAAAAAATACAAAGACATACATAACATTAAAAACACGGCAGTAGGACAGACAACATAAGCAATCATACGGGGGAATAAATAGTTAAACATATTTATATAAAAATAGTTTATACTTTTTAAAAGTGCAATCAGAGTGTGTATATGTATGAATATGGTTATGGTTATTGCATTAGGTGTGGTGGTGAAGCAGCCTGACGGCCCAGGGGTAGAAACAGTTTTTTAGTCTGTTTGTCCGTGATTTGAAGCTCCTGTATCTTCTCCCAGAAGGCAGGAGAGAGAACAGTCTGTGACATGGGTGAGAGCTGTCCTTTATTATATTGTTTGCTCTGCTGAGGCAGAGGGAGGTGGAGATGTGTTCCAGAGAGGGCAGGGAGCAGTCAACGGCACGCTCTCGATGGTCGCCCGGTAGAAGGACACCAACAGCTTCTTGTTCAGTCTGTTACTCCGTAGCACCCTCAGGAAGTGTAGTCGCTGCTGGGCCTTCTAGATGCCTCATGTTAAGCAATACGGATTCAGTCAGAGGGTATCAGAGTTGCTTGTAAGCAGTGTACAAGACCAGTGTTTCCCCTACATTCATTCTGCAGCGGCAGAATTATGAGCGCTGCTGCTAAAGTTTCACGCGATCATTAATATCCTCGGATGCAGTGTTTCACCGAGTGCGGGACGCATTCACACCATAGGCTACATAGGCTGTGGCAGTGGGGGCCACAGGGATACTGTATACATTTTTTTTTAAAAACATGACGGCCAGCGGTGAACAGTTGAACCAGAATACACTTTTGGAGAAACACAAACCGGTATCACACTGCGGAGGACAATCACTTAACGGGGGATCAACGGGCCATTTACTTTAAGTGACACAACCGCAAGACAACCCTGCGCAGCTGCGCTCATCACCCCAACGCCTGATGTGATGTGAAGGCAGACTCCTCCACACAGACATGGAGAGGAGCAGAGGAGAGAAAAGGTAAAGTGAAGACACTTTGCCGGTACCAGTTAGAAACAGGTTTAGTATTAAGGAACGACACGCTAACGTGGGGACGGATTTGGTGTTTTGGCTTATTTAAAGCTATTGTTCTGCACTTAAATTAGTATACCTACTTGAAGCTAATGTAGGCCTACTTACAAGATTATTGTTGTTAATTTTCTAGATGTCTGATGTTGAAAAATGTTACCTCATAGGCTTTTGGCCAGAAGGTCAATTACAGCAGGCATTGCATCCTCAATTGGAGGCTGGAGTTTACGAGGACCATTTTCTTATGGTGAAATTAAGTTTTTAAAATTTCCAAAAGACATCTGAAGTAATTTAATATTCTAATTTATAATCCAAACTTCTCTTAAATTCCACAGAGCCTGTGGATCCATATTGTACTTCACACAGTCCCAATTTTCACTTAAAATACTCGATATGTACGCAATACCTACTTTGTAAATCAGGAGGTTACTGACCTACCTACATCTAATTACAGTATATATAGACATAATACACAAAGTGCCTGTCCGATTTGATCTAATTCCAATTTCTGTTAAAATAAATATGCCCCTCAAATCTACAAATTGCATTTTAGACCTTATTCCTAAAGTATTGTTAGTGTCTTGTATGCTTTATACGATCAAAACCTCATTATCATCTTGCGCATTCTTGCCTTTAAAGACACTACTACACGACACATATCCTAAAGTAGCCAAACCTCATCCCAGAAGCCCTTAAAATAGACCTTATTATAGATCTCTCTTTTTCCCAAAAACATTTGTCTCCGTGACAATGATGGGCTGCATTGAAATATTTTAAATAGACCCTTTAGACCAAGGGTCACTAACAGGCGGACCGCAGTCCGAGTCCGGACCCAGACGCCAACCTATCCGGACCCTGACCTATTGATCGTGTTCATGTGACGTCACGCTTACCCGGAACCCGGAATTCAGCCATGTTGGATGTTATATACAACCAAGACGGCGGCCACTCACGTGTGAGTTGCTGCAACGCTTCGTAATTTTCTTTGTATTTAACCGTCTAAGATTGAAAGAAAATGCCAACCTTGTGCGCAGTGTATAATTGTGGTAATAACGCTACTCGTGACCCAGAGAAATGGTTCTTTAGATTTCCTACAATCATCAAAAACAACGATCCACAAAAGAGGGATGAATTACTGTCTACCGAACGCTGAAAACTGTGGTTTAGCAACCTAAATAGTAAGGATTTAACAGAAGAAAAGCACAATTCACCCATGTGTGTGGCGACCACTTTATATCTGGTAAGAGTTCATGCTAAAGCTATGTTTACATTTACGTTAGCGAGGATAATATCGGCGCTCTTCTCACTCACAAACCACGGCTTGAGCGGTGTATCTCGAGCTCTTTGAGAGTGATTTACACGGGCATGGACGAGCACCCTGTCATCTTTCACTGGTTTGGTAAGAAGACTACCAACCCAGCCAGAAACAAAGAAATGATAAGCATCTAAGGCTTAGATGCTTATGATTTCTGAATGAAGGCATACAAGAGCTTAGATTCTAAGCTCTTGTATGCCTTCATTTGTGCGTTGGTTGCCCACAACGTTTGTAGCACAAGATAGTTCACAATATCCGGATATTCAATCGGCGGTAATGACTCTAAATCCTCAATATAATCCGACGGCTTTAGCGTGTACGGGTCAAGGTCGCAAATTTGGACTTTTTCTCTGAATCTTGCCTTTGCAGAGGACTCCAGATAGTCAGAATACTTTGAAGAAGTCGGAGTTGTATTGTTGTAGTTGTTCGCTTTAGACACCATTTTTTATTTGTATATCATCCAACATGGCGTCGCACGCATACGGTGCTTCTACTTTTTCGTTCTTACGGCACTGGTTTAGCGGTTCAGGAAACTCAGAGACCAATTGCATGCGAGTTAAGCCATCCCACGCGATGCTACTCAGCCAATCAAATCTGTGCATTCCAGGCGGCAAACATTGCAACAGATGAGAGGCGAGAGGCAAGTGACAGACGGAAAGCGATTAGACGAGTTAGCGATACAGGGAGAGAAGACGGAGAAAGGGAGAGAAACACAGACGAAGAGACGAGTGAGCGGCAGATAGGGAGAGCAAAATAACTACTCATGGCGCTCTCCAAGAAGAGAGAAGTCAACAGAGCTTTCAACCCAAGATGGACTCATTCATGTTCATCCTTCCCACTGGGAGCACAAAACCAGCGTCTCATATGCTCAGAGACAATGATGCTTATTAAAAGTGATGATATGAAACGCCACTATGAGACAAAGCACAACGTTTTTGACCAAACATACCCACTCAAGTCTGAACTGAGGTCACAGTTCAGACTAAAACAAAGTATAGTTTGTTTCACCATTGTCATATTACAGTTATTAATCGTAAATAGCCACACATGGAAATAGAGGTCATTCTCATTCCATTGCATCCAACAAAAAGCACATGCAAGCCATATGAAGATCTTTACAACACCACTAGATGGTGCTAATGGAAACATGGAAAATTATTTTGTCCACTGGGACCATTAAAACCTAAACATAAAATGAAAATTTTACTTTGTTAAGTTTGGGGAATGATTGTTTTCATGGTTACAGGAAAACCAACACTACTTTTTGATTTTGGACTAAACATAAATGGTATGAACAAACGTCAGTCAGCTTAACATCCACTGCACTCAGCAATAAGAGCATAGATGTTGGAAATAAAATGAAATGCGTACAAACTTCCAATCTCAAAGATCTCTGTTTTGTTCACCTATGGCTATACATGGTAATTGCAAGTGAGCTTTTGTATCTCACTTCCCAAAGATCGCCGCTTGGGATCTGTCTTGGTAAATGTCATAATGCTGCAAACGCAAAGACTTTCATTAGTGTGCTCAATCTGCCTCACTCAGCAAAAGGTAGACATTTAACATTTTAATAAAGGCTCTTTAAAAAGATGCGTTTTGATAAGTGATTTAAAAAATGTCATTGTTTTTTCATATATATACCGTGGAGCCACTTGCCACATTCTGCTTTAGGTAGCCTCATAACTCATGTCGAGGTCAAGATTCACAGGCCATCACTTCTCCACAAACACCAAAAACAGTTTTTTCTTCTGCCTGAACACTTTATTTGCGAAAGGAGCAAGGAGGAGTGAGATTGTATGAAGAAATCTCAGTGTGATCACGTTCAACTCTTTGCCAACAAAAGACAAAAGAGATGGTTTCTCCATTAGATTTCCCAGTTTATGAGCTATGAAGAAATAAAGGAGGCAAAAAGAATCACAAATGGGCTGCTTGAATCAAAAAGACCATGGTGTGATAAATAAGTTAAAAAAGCTGTGTCTTGACATTTGCTGTAAACTACCACCTCGCTGTGACTTAGACGTGTTTTGTACAAAGGACTTGTACAGATTGTAGAGACTGTCGAGATGAATGAATAATCTTGAGACGTTTATGAAACTCTGAGCACTTAGTGAAGATAGACAGTGTACTGGCAGCTCAAACATTTAAAGAGCTTTATGTTCTTGAAGTTTACGTCTGAGCCTCAAACTGCAGTGATATTGCCAGGCAGTCTTGCAATCTTCATATACTGTATATACTAATTTCACATGAAATAATGTCATCTCACTCTGTGTTGAAAATGTGAATAAAACTGCAAGGATAGATTGCTAGTGAATCCAGAGGTCAATTTCATAGCACTCCTTTCAATAAACATCACAGACATTAATGAACATATGCAGTATTAAGGGCTGCGCAAGAGGAGAAAACCCCAAAAGTAAGGACTTCTATAAGAATCAGAATCATTTTAATTGCCATGTAGGTTTCCACCTACAAGGAATTTGCTCTGGTAACGTTGGTGCATAATTATAAAAAATGTACAATTAACAATTAATATTGTAATATATACAACATATAAACAGTAGGAGTAATGTACAACACACAACACAAGGACAGCCGGCTGAGCAGTATGTTAATGTAATGTGTAGAGGGGGGGAGGGAGAGACAGTGTCAGTGGGGGGTCTCTGGCCTTTTTGATGAGGCCAACTGCAAAGGGGAAGAAGCTGTTCATATGACGTGAGGTTTTGGTCTTGATGGATCGCAGCCTCCTGCCTGATGGAAGTAACTGAAAAAAGTATTTGTCAAGGGTGGGAGGGGTCTGCTGCAATCTTACCTGCACCTGGAGACATACAAGTCCTGGAGGGATGGCAGATTGCAGCTGATCACCTTCTCCGCAGAACGAATGACATGCTGCAGTCTGACCTTGTCCCGGTCAGTGGCAGCAGCGTACCAGATGGTGATGGAGGATGTGAGGATGGACTCGATGATGGCAGAGTAGAAGTGCACCATCATCGTCTTTGGCAGGTTGAATTTCCTCAGTTGCCGCAGGAAGTACATCCTCTGCTGTGCTTTTTAACACCAGCTCCCACTTCAGGTCCTGGGCGAATGATGGTGCCCAGGAAGCGTAAGGACTCCACTGTGTCGACAGGGGAGTCACACAGGGTGATTGGGGCAGGTGTGGCTGGGCTCTTCCTGAAGTCCACTATCATCTCCACTGTCTTTAGAGCATTTAGCTCCAAGTGGTTCACACTGCACCAGGTCACCAGTTGGTCAATCTTCCACCTGTAGGCCTACTCATCGCCGCCAGAGATGAGTCCGATGAGGGTGGTGTCATCCGCAAACTTCAGGAGCTTGACGGACCGGTGACTGGAGGTGCAGCTGTTGGTGTACAGGGAGAAGAGCAGAGGAGAAAGAACGCAGCCTTGGAGGGATCCGGTGCTGATGTCCGGAAGTCAGAGACATGTTTCCCCAGCTTCACTTCAGACAGGAAGTCTGTGATCCACGTGCAGGTGGAGTCAGGCACACTCAGCTGGGAGAGCTTGTCTTGTAACAGAGCTGGGATGATGGTGTTGAAGGCAGAGCTGAAGTCCACAAACAGGATCCTGGCGTAGGTTCCTGCGGAGTCCAGGTGCTAGAGAATGAAGTGGAGTGCCATGTTGACAGTATCGTCTACAGACCTGTTGGCTTTGAAGGCAAACTGCAGGGGGTCCAGGAGTGGGTCTGTGATGGTTTTGAGGTGAGATAGGACAAGGCGCTCAAATGACTTCATTACCACAGAGGTCAGGGCGACGGGTCTGTAGTCATTTAGTCCTGTGATCTTTGTTTTTTTGGGGACGGGGATAATGGTGGAGGCCTTGAAGCATGCTGGGATGATGTCTCCATCTAGTGTTTATCGCTCTCTTTTTCTTTAGCATCACAGATTTCTGAATGTCCACAACATACTATATGAGGTCCCTTCATACTTCTTAGGACTGAGATGATTGACTCAAATTAGGATTCAAATGTTTTTAAACCTGAAGTTAACTCTGACAGACTCAATCAGAAAAGGGGACTTTAAAACAGGATGTTGGATAAATGGGATGATGTCTCCATCTAGTGTTCATCGCTCTGAGAGAGAGCCGTTTATTGCTTGTTAACATTAACAAAATCCTGCGGTGCATACATTTCATTTCAATCTTGGGGGAAACAACTTCTTAAAGTCTACATACTATATATTCTATATCTTTCTTTTTTTTAGAATTAGGAATAAGGTTGATTTTAGGCAATTTATGTTAAAGTCTGTGGTTACTAGAAACTAGAGCCAGGCCCAGAGGGAGGGCCCGACAGCGAGCGCCTGGTGGCCGGGTTTGCCACGGAGCCCGGTCGGGCACAGCCCGAAGAAGCTACGTGGTGCCTCCCATCCATCCATCCTGTGGGCCCACCACTCATGGGAAAAACCGCTGGGGTCGGGTGCGCTGTCACATGGGTGGCAGTGATGGTCAGGGACCTCGACGGACCAGACCCGGGCAGCAGAGGCTGGCTCTGGGGACGTGGAACGTCACCTCTCTGTGGGGGAAGGAGCCTGAACTAGTGCGGGAGGTGGATCGCTACCAGTTGGATCTGGTGGGGCTTACCTCCACGCACAGTCTTGGCTCTGGAACCGTACTCCTGGATAGGGGTTGGACTCTATTCTTCTCCAGAGTTGCCCAAGGTGTGAGGCGTCGGGCCGGGGTGGGGATACTCACTAGCCCCCGGCTGAGCGCCGCTACGTTGGAGTTTATCCCGGTGGACGAGAGGGTCGCCTCCCTACGCCTTCGGGTTTAGGGGGGGAAAACTCTGACTGTTGTTTGTGCCTATGCCCCAAACCAGCTGCTCTGAGTATTCGGCCTTCTTGGAGACCCTGAATGGAGCCCTGCAGGGGGCTCCAGTAGGGGACTCCGTAGTCTTGCTGGGAGACTTCAACGCACACGTGGGAAACGATGGAGACACCTGGAGAGGCGTGATTGGGAGGAAGGGCCTCCCTGATCTAAACCCGAACGGTCGTTTGTTGGTTGGACTTCTGTGCTAGCCATGGAATGGCCATAACAAACACCATGTTTGAACATAAGGATGCTCATAAGTGCACGTGGTACCAGAGCACCCTAGGCCAAAGGTCAATGATCGATTTCGTAATCGTATCATCTGACCTGAGGCCGCATGTTTTGGACACTCGGGTGAAGAGAGGGGCGGAGCTGTCGACTGATCACCATCTGGTGGTGAGTTGGATCAAGGGGTGGGGGAAGACTCTGGACAGACCTGGTAAACCCAAACGGGTAGTGCGGGTGAACTGGGAACGTCTGGAGGAAGCCCCTGTCCTGGGGATCTTTAACTCACATCTCCGGCGGAGCTTTTCAGCAATCCCTGTGGAGGTTGGGGGCATTGAACCTGAGTGGGCGATGTTCAAAACCTCTATTGCTGAAGCTGCGGTGATGAGCTGTGGTCTCAAGGTCTTAGGTGCCTCAAGAGGCGGTAACCCTCGAACACCGTGGTGGACCCCGGTGGTCAGGGAAGCCGTCCGACTGAAGAAGGAGTCCTTTCGGGTTATGTTATCCGGGAGGACTCCGGAAACAGTTGCAGGGTATCGAAGGACTAGAAGGGCAGCAGCTTCTGCCGTGTCAGAGGCAAAGCAGCGGGTGTGGGAGAAGTTTGGAGAAGCTATGGAGAAGGACTTTCGGTCGGCACCAAGGTGCTTCTGGAAAACCATCCGGCACCTCAGGAGGGGGAAGCGAGGAACCATCCAAGCTGTGTACAGCAAGGGTGGGACCCTGCTGACTTCAACTGAGAAGGTTATCGGCCGGTGGAAGGAGCACTTTGAGGAACTCCTGAATCCGACTAACACGCCCTCTATGGTTGAGGCAGAGCTGGAAGCTGATGGGGGATCATCGTCAATTTCCCTGATGGAAGTCACTGAGGTAGTCAAACAACTCCACAGTGGCAAAGCCGCAGGGGTTGATGAGATCCGTCCAGAAATGCTGAAGGCTTTGAGTGTTGAGGGGCTGTCTTGGTTGACACGCCTCGTCAACATTGCGTGGAAGTCTGGGATAGTGCCTAGGGGTTGGCAGACCGGGGTGGTGGTTCCCCTATTTAAAAAGGGGGACCAGAGAGTGTGTGCCAACTACAGGGGTATCACACTTCTCAGCCTCCCTGGTAAAGTCTACTCCAAGGTACTGGAAAGGAGGGTTCGGCCAGTAGTCGAACCTCTGATTGAAGAGGAACAATGCGGATTCCGTCCTGGTCGTGGAACAACGGACCAACTCTTCACTCTCGCAAGGATCCTGGAGGGGGCCTGGGAGTACGCCCATCCGGTCTACATGTGTTTTGTGGATCTGGAGAAGGCGTATGACCGGGTCCCCCGGGTGATACTGTGGGAGGTGCTGCGGGAGTATGGGGTGAGGGGGTCACTTTTGAGGGCCATCCAATCCCTGTACGCCCAAAGCGAGAGTTGTGTCCGGATACTCGGCAGTAAGTCGGACTCGTTTCCCGTGAATGTTGGCCTCTGCCAGGGCTGCGCTTTATCACCAATCCTGTTCGTGATTTTCATGGATAGGATATCGAGGCGTAGTCGTGGAGGAGAGGGGTTGCAGTTCGGTGACCTGAGGATCTCATCGCTGCTCTTTGCAGATGATGTGGTCCTTATGGCATCATCGGTCTGTGACCTTCAACAGTCACTGGATCGGTTTGCAGCCGAGTGTGAAGCGGTTGGGATGAGGATCAGCACCTCCAAATCTGAGGCCATGGCTCTCAGCAGGAAACCGGTGGATTGCCTACTCCGGGTAGGGAATGAGCCATTACCCCAAGTGAAGGAGTTCAAGTACCTCGGGGTCTTGTTCACGAGTGAGGGGACAATGGAGCGAGAGATTGGCCGGAGAATCGGAGCAGCGGGGGCGGTATTACAGTCACTTTACCGCACCGTTGTGACAAAAAGAGAGCTGAGCCAGAAGGCAAAGCTCTCAATCTACCGGTCGATCTTCGTTCCTACCCTCACCTATGCTCATGAAGGCTGGGTCATGACCGAAAGAACGAGATCACGGGTACAAGCGGCCGAAATGGGTTTTCTCAGACGGGTGGCTGGCGTCTCCCTTAGAGATAGGGTGAGAAGCTCAGCCATCCGTGAGAGACTCGGAGTAGAGCCGCTGCTCCTTTACGATGAAAGGAGCCAGTTGAGGTGGTTCGGGCATCTAGTAAGGATGCCACCTGGGCGCCTCCCTAGGGAGGTGTTCCAGGCACGTCCAGCTGGGAGGAGACCCCGGGGAAGACCCAGGACTCGGTGGAGAGATTATATCTCCTCACTGGCCTGGGAACGCCTCAGGATCCCCCAGTCGGAGCTGGAGGATGTGGCCCGGAGAAGGGAAGATTGGGGTTCCTTACTGGAGCTGCTGCCCCCGCGACCCGATCCCGGATAAACGGTAGACGATGGATGGATGGATGGACACTGGAAGCCAGCAAGTGTTCAGTACATAAGATGGAAATATTCAAGTACCTCAAAGCAGTAACATAGTTGTGTGTTTTTACTTTGTGCCAATACAGTTATACAATTTGATGATCCATTAAGAGATACTCTTGGGTTTCTAATTAGCCGAGGCAAGTGTTTGTAAGTCATCTGCAATTATAAAAGTTAGACATTAATAAAAACTTCCTACATAATCCAATTTATCGGCTGTTATAAATGTTAATACATTGTTAATATAATTCTAGTGTCACGGTGTGGTACAAGTGAGAGGACCCAATTGCAGGACACAAGACAAGAGTTTAACAAGAGAGCTTTATTATACCGAAAGTTAGTAAAAATACAAAGTAACAAATAAAACTGAAAACAGGTAACAATGTAACATGAATGATGATCCGACAAGGCACATTGGGACGGACAGGGATATATACACAGACACTAAACGAGGGAACAAGACACAGCTGGGGGAGAAAGGCAAAGACACAAGGGCAGGGTGAATGGATACAGGAGGATCAAATTAACAATCACAGAGGGAGGGAAAAATACAATCAGTAATAATCCAAAAAAAACACTCCGGTGTCATTGCCAAAGGTCCAAACGATCGTTTACAGTAAAAAGATATCCACCGTGAATATCGTCACGTAGATAAAAGCCCATGAACAGCTGTTGCAATCTGTGAAATCGATCTGTAACATTTTGTGATCATACATGGTCAAAACGTAATATTTTGAGCATTCAGTGCTGTTTAGGCACTTCCCGAATGTAGGGTGGACTCTTAGCGTTGGATTGACACTTCATTTGAGCCAATCGGAGCTTCCATGCGTTATCTATAACCATCAAGAGCCAATCAGTGTCAACTTGATAAGGAAGTATCAGCCCTCTTCTTTTGTTTACAGACTGAGCCAATAGCAACCGATTCTCTTGATGACTGGTGTATTGTGTAGCCAATGAATGGTTGAATCGTTTGATACGTCATTTCCTATGTTTTTTTTCATTTATTTTTTACAAATGTTATTTATTTTTAAAATAATATTTATTATATTCAAGTTCAGAAGAAGTTCGACTACCAGCTATTCCCATCTTCAGGCATCTTTTCCAACAAAGAAATTCAGGCGGAGTGTATTTTCTTCAAATTCAGTATATTCAGACCACTATTACTAAGTGCCAGAAGCACTTGGAGTGATTCTTCACTGTTTTGAACAATAAGAGAGTTATCTTTTGAATGAGACCATAATCATGCAGCTGGTGCAAATGGTTGAAGAGCAGCTTTCAATTTACTTTGGGTATGTCGTTTGTAGGTATTTCCACACTGTAAGAGGTTAATGGTACTAAAAAGCAGTACAAAGTGTGAAATATTGTTTGAGTCAAATATGGTAAAATTCCACAGTAAGAATGTTTTTCAAAAACTGTAAAGAAGTTAGAATTCCGATATTCTTTGTTATCTTTATTCTCTTTCATGCTCCTCCATTGACAAACAATTATTTATTAATTGACCGAGAATGTGCTGGCATCTGTGAACCATTTCCTTTCTACTTCTTTCTTGCCCAGCTCCCACAGTTTAGTAATAAGCCGAGTCCCATCTTCGGATGAAGTCAGGATATATTTCTTGTTGTCTGGGTATTTTTTGGCATTGCACCGGCCATAAACCACAGACTGGCACAACCAACCGAGTACCAGCAGGAAGAGGCAATCCCTTTCATCATCATTGAGCATCATAATGCTCTCCCAGCCTGCCAACACTGCTCCACCTACATCCAAAGGACTGGTGCTCTTCAGCATCATGTAAGCGATTGTTACTGCCACTTCAAATACATAGCAATCATTCATGAGCAGACCAAAGTCCAGCACGCCTGACACCTCATGACGCCCGTTGCCTACAGGTGTGACAATGATGTTCATGTCATTTGTGTCCCCATGTATTATTCCTGTGAAGACATCAAAGAAACAAAAGTACTGTTGGGGAGGAACAGTTCATTTATTTGAGGTAATTGCATCTATTTCATGAAGGCAAGCCAAATTCCAGCCATTGATTTCTGATATATGTTACCATAGTATAGAGGTATTTAGCTTTGTTATCTGTTAGATTTTTCCTGGTCAGTTCAACTTTAGAAACATTTAATTTATACACTTAATGATATAACTTCATTTATACATCGGAGAAGAAATTGGCTTTCCATAGACAAGAATGTTAATATTGGGAAATTCTGCCAAACCCCAAAATATATTGAATAAATATATATATATTTCTAATTATTATTATTTATTTTTTATATCTGCACATGGCAGCTACGGTATAGTTATGATATGGTAATGATGGTGGTTTTGGCGAATCAACTACGTGTAAAGGTTGGAGCTGGGCAGGTAGTGTAAAGTGAGTTTTTAGTTTTATTGCAGAAAGAAAAGAAACTGTTACCGTTTGACGTTATGAGAGTGGCAAGAGCGCTATTCTAACTAAAACGGTAAAGTTTTTGGTCTGTAAAATAAAAGGGAGCTCCCTAGAACTGAGATGAACTGCAGAGTTAGCTGATGATGTTCTGTGGGTTCATCACTTTGAGGCACCCCTTTCACATACAAGTTTTTGATCCATTGTTAATTTAACTAAATTAAGAGTCTTCAGCCATGGTAGCAGCTCTTTGAGACTGTACTTTGGAACATCATGCTTTGAGGTACATGCTAACACATTTTAGTTTAGTGTGTTACATGCTAACTTTTGCTAATTATTACTATACACCAACACCAACAGCTTAGTACAATCGAAATGTCATTACTTAACCGACGTCATGAAAACATTTACATTTCGACCAGATGGTGGCTCGAGATGAAAGGTGAGTGGATCATCAAATTTAAATTATAAATCATCCAAAGGGGGACATGCACGTGTGAGAGCCACATGTCATAGTAATCCATAGTAAAAACATTTCAAAGTGGCAAACACATTTCAATCATAACCACAAATTTCAACCTGGTGGTGCTAGAGAAAAAAATGTCAAGCGATTACCAAAGTCAGTGGGCTTCATCAAGCAGAATCATAAACACAGTGAAATCGTTAACCAAAGGAATGCAGATCATAATAATTGTAAGCTTGTTATCTGTATTACCTTTTCGGAAAGAGCTGATTTTGGGCTGCACGTGTGATTTACACTGTTTAATGATTGCTTTGATCACTTTCTGCAGGGGATTTCCATCCATCACTGATAGGGAGCACTCTATGAGAGGAATTCTGGATAAACTCCAAAGTGCATCATTTTGTAAGACATCCAGGTTTGGAGATACCAGCTGAAAAAAAAGAAATAAATGTAATACTACATATTTTTGAAGTCATATCAGACATATTATGGCCCTTTAAGTTGATATGGTTAATGTGTTCGCCAATGTTCACTCTCCCTTTAGCTCTACATCAACTCCTGACAATATAATTGGTTATTAGCAGACAGAACCTGAACAATAAGGACAGATAAAATAATCTGCAATTAGTGCAACAGCTGCATGTGGAAGTGAGGGGAGACCTGCTACATAAAGCCATCTACTCCAAAATATCCATTAGTTGAAATATACATGTTTGATGTTTGAACTTACTTGTTGCAATGCCTTGTCCATGGAGGCAACCATTTTGCCGACATGGTAAAGATCTTGTATAGTGACTGGAGATTTTGCGATGGTTTTTCCAGGAAGATAGGTCATCAACCTCACACAGTAGGTCTGAGCACCATGTCCACAGTCTAATAAGGTAACGTGGGTACACAAAACAACTCATGTATGATCTTGTGTAGAAGATTCATGTAATACTGTCTAATAATGGACAAAAGGCCTTGTGTTTTCTGTAAGATAATTCACATTGGGCAGAGCTAGTGATGTTGGTTCCATTAGATCATTGCTATTAAAACGTGTGATTAATCAGGTAATCTCATTGGTAATACAGATATCATACAATTAATATAAGTATGATTATAGAACTATAAATTCCAGGTAGCTAACCTGGTAGACCAGACAGTCTATATTTTGAATCAGACCTGCAGCCCTTTGTTGTATGCAGTCCCCTCTTTCCCCTATTCCAGTCTATTTGTCCTATCTCTCTAACAAAGGTAAAATGCCAAAAATAAAAATTATTCTGAACTTCCCATTATTATAGTCCCTTTATAGTCCAGTCCTTTCTAACAGTCGCCTCCTATGCAAACTTGTTCTTCATGAATGTCTTGTCCTGATGACAATAAACTTACATTTCTGGTCTAACTGAAACTCTTTCTGCCAAAGCCCCACGACAGAATCTCACACATCGTCAAATTACAACGTAGGTGTAAATGTGTCATGTAATCAAAATGAACACCTTTGATAAACAAGGAAAACACCTGCAGGCCTCTTTCATGTCCAGACTGTTTAGATTTTGAATAGCGTTTTATTGATGATTAAAGAGCAGAACTTATGCACACCTGTAGTGCGACAGGTACCAAGGGTGTACAATGCAGAATAAAAGACTCCCGCTCACTGTTCTCTTCACTTGCAGTCAGATTTTTTTTTGCAGTAATTTTTTTACTACATTCCTACACAGACCTATTAAAGTGTCACTGGAGACATAATGAATTGAGAATTATCACCTGTAACATTTAAATATAATCTCATCCATACGATGAATTAGGTTGAACCTAATAAACTAAATGTCACCATTTCAAAACAAGTTCTTAATACTAATTTAAACTAGGATCAGTGGCAACAGTTGAATTGATCATTTGTCAACTTGTCCTTCTCTTTTTCCCTTGAATAGCCTTAAGCCATCAGTGCCCTGATTTCTAAACCAACAGGTTTGCCTCCTCTGTACTAGGACATGAAGCAGCGATACACCTCCCTTGTGCACTTTGAACAAGCCGCACATATATTTCTTAGCTCAATGTGGGCAAAGACGGATTGTTGCACTTTCCCATGGTAGAAACAAAACTAAGGAATCTAACACCTACTTGTTTTTATCAATGCAGGGGGATTTTGACTCTAGTCTGTGGACATGATTATTATTGGTTTAATTCCATATATAACAACTTTATTAAGAAGAGGGTTCAGTTTCAGCTTTATTTGTTTGACAAATTGAATAAAGGAATAGGTTTTTTTTCAGGGGAAATAGGCTTATTTGAGAGTTAGATGATACAACTCTTATCTGTTGGATAAATTCAAGACTCCAGCATGCAGATGGTTAGTTTATGTGCAATAGGCATGGCATTGGATGATTCTCAGATATTAGTCTTACTTAGTCAAGTTGTTTTAGGATTGGGTCCGTATTGTGTATTCTCATACAGTCATTAGTTTAACCAGCCACCTCCCGCATTAACTTGAGATTCACGCTCGTCTTGGTTTTTTATGACTCAAGCTAAGATACATTTTATGAAATTGGACTGCTGTTACCTATTTCCTCCATACTCATGAGCTGCCCCGTGGTGTTGGGAATTACTGTCTGAGTAGGAATTCCATGCTGGCGTAGAAAGGACATGGAGAGGGTCTGAACTTCCAGGCGGATGGCATTTTTGCTGTCTTCTGAGTTCATGATCTTCAGGAGGAAATTGGTACCCTCCTTGTCCACCATAAGGAAGTTCTGGTCAATATAACTAGGCAGGGGGGAGATCTCAGTTATGGTCACTCCATACAGTTGCAGTGTCAGATCGGTTGCTTGCTTTGGGGTGAGCATTGGCCTTGCTTCAACAGTTGTGGCATTATCTGCACAAAAGAGTAAAATCGCAACACAATTTTACATCTGACCTGCAAATCTACCAAAATTCACATCAAAACCAGAAATCACAATTGGTTTAATTGAAATTAAAAAGAGGCGTAAAAAACATTTGCAGACACAAATGCAACTCTGACAGGACGCCTACCTGTTTATACCAGGTCATTCTGCTTTGATTTAATTTGATGTAAAAGTCCTGCATTTATTTTTTGCTTAAAGGTTCAATGTGTAGAATATCTCAGAATTTAAACTTAAAACATTACAACAATTAACTAACATGATCAACAGAACGTGAAGAGGTAACAGTGTTGACGTTATATCTCTGTATTGTGTTAGAGAGATATCTACTGAAATTAGCATGCTAACTGACTAGCTGCGCTCCATCCAGTCTGTAATACCACTTGTTCCTCTAGAGGCGATACTGAGTCACTGTAGTCTGCCCTCAGTACAGAGGGAGAGGAAGTATAACGGCCTGACTCGCTTGTAGATATTACAGCCATGTTCCGTGTCTTTTTTAAAGTTTGTTTATTGGATTATAGTCAAAGTGGCAGAAACGAGAAAACCAACCACCCCACCTCGCTTCGTTCTCACAGCTGCCAGAAGGATGTTTGACCGAGTGTATAGTTTTCGGCAGCCCGATGCTATTTGTGCAACTCTCAAACAGTCTGACCTGGTCCCTTCACACCTCCTCACTGGTGAAAAAGGCACAGCAGTGCCTGCACTTTCTGCGCAGGTTGAAAAGAGCACAGCTCCCCCCTCCCATCCTCACCACGTTCTACAGAGGCACCATAGAGAGCATACTGACCAGTTGCATCTCTACCTGGTCTGGAAGCTGCAACACCTCAGACTGAAAGTCTCTGCAGAGAGTGGTGAGGACAGCGGAGAGGATCATCGGGACGTCTCTTCCTTCCATCAGAGACACTGCTAATAAACGCTGCCTCACCAGAGCCCAGAACATTATAAAAGACCCCACTCACCCCCACCACGGCCTGTTCTCCCTGCTGCCCTCTGGCAAGAGGTTCCGCAGCACAAGGAGCAGAACAACCAGATTCTGCAACAGTTTCTTTCCCCAAACCGTCAGACTGTTGAACCCGAAATAACTTTTTCTCCTGAGCAATGTGAAGGACTCTTAAATGTATATATTTTATAGAGTGTATATATGTTATTTATATAAACTACATTTAGATTTTAAGTACACATTTAATTTTATATTTATGCATCAGCACCACGACACTTTTAAATATTTATGACCAATTTTACAGTCACTTTTACAGTAAGCCAGGACGACGAAATTTAATTTGAATTGTACATTGTATAGCTTGAAATGACAATAAAGTTTGATTGATTTGATTGATTAATTGATTGATTGATTGACTGAGGCTCCTTCTGACGGAGGCTTCAACTAATCAATTCAGAGTTGCATTTATATGTTGATGTGTTTTGTACACAAAAATCTGTAGAGTAAATAAATCTGACTATAAAAAGCACATATTTCCCTCTTAATTGTGGTGGAGTAGAAATAGAATGTGTAATGAGAAGAAAATATAAAATAAAGTAAAAGTACCTCAAATGTATATAGTACTTGAGTAAATGTACTTTACCTTTGCACTACGCTATGCATTCTAGCATTCCCTGTACTTACTACCTGTTTGGGCCTGCCTGCTTTCTGCCTGCTTTCCTGGACATAAATCACTTGCCGTTGGGCTCGAAGCAATAGAGAATGTGGATTTCATAAGCTTTTGAACAGGATCATTTTGTATCTTTGAGGAGGAACCAGTCCAAAGAGATCCTCCTCATGTTAAAGGGATAATTTAACATAAACTAGCTTGGGTCTCACCTGATAAAGGCTAAAAAACACATGGGAAGTAGTCAAACTTTAGGTGTTAATCATATCGGAGCTTAAAGCGTAAACAAAACCAGATTCGTTTCTTCAAGTGCCGTCAGACATGTCATCAGTACAGGTGAATAACTATGACTATGACTACTATGTATTATACTAAGATACTGTATTGGAAAATCTTTACAAAAGAGTTATTTGAACTGTGCCATAAATGTATGGTTCCACTGATGTACTTTTTTAATTACTGGCAGAGAGAGCTTTAATATACATTTTAATAAAAACTGTGCCACATATGCTTTTGGCCAGAGATATAATTACAGTATCAAAAAGAGAACTTAAGCTATTTTTCACGAACACAACAGGTATGCTTTTAATCATTGATTTGCATTAAAGTGTCAATGTACAACAATGGCTGATTGTCATCTTCCCTCTATTTTTCAATCACTCTTACTTGTGAAAGCCAGCGACATGATAAGACAAGCTTTTCTTTACCCGTAGAACTGAGCTGTCTGTGGAGCACGGATGTTTTTCTCTTGGGAATAAGGGTCATAGTTCCTACACTTAACAGAGCAGAGGTACTGAATGACCTACACGAGGGGCATCTGGGCATTTGCCATATGAAAGCTTTAGCAAGAAGCCATGTATAGTGGCCCCATCTGGTTAGGGGTATTGAAGCGGTAGTATAGAAGTGCAGTGCATGCTACCATGCAACTACCAGCAGTAGCCCAAAAATGAAATCTTAAGGATTGCCATCTTCTAAGCCCTGTCTGTGACATCAGACCAAAAATATATATTAAATGTTAAAGTCTACATGACTAAATGATTATCTGAGCTTTTAATGCACTTTATTTTTCAGTTATTTAACAGATAATACGTATGTGCACTTACCCATTGTCTTTCAGCAGATAATGTCCGAAGTGAGAGCAAGTAGAGAATGTGGATCTCCTTCTTTTAAACACTTTGTACATTTGAGGAGGGGGAGCTAAAACTAGTTTGCCCTGTTGTGTTAACCTCTTAAGAGGTGGGGGAATTTACCTGAAAATACCTACAAACGACATACCTAAAAGTAAATTGAAAGCTGCTCTTCAACCTTTTGGTCTCATTCAAAAGATAACTCTCTTTTTGTTCTTGCAAAATATTGAATAATTGAGTAATAGTGGTCTGAATATACTGAATTTGAAGAATATACACTCATGGGTATAGCTGGTAGGTATGAACTGGAAAACACAATAGAAACATAGCACCAAGTGTTACCAAGTTCAGGTTACAATTTCAGATAAAAGGGATAAAAACTTAACATATTAGACACGTTTTTCTAAGAGTAACACCAGGCGTTCACAAGCTGTGCATTTGGCGATATTATTGATAAAAAGGCCATAAATAACTATTGGCCTTTACTATAAATAACTATTATATACCAATATTCCCTGTCAGTGGTAATTTCACAAAGTAAGTGAAGTATAAACAAAAAGAAATGTAATATTTTTGTATTTATTTTGTAATTAATAAATACAATTATGAAAAGACAATAACATTTGTAAAAAGAAAACTAGCTCCAGCAGTTCATTGGCTACAAAATACGAGAGTCACCGGGAGACTGGGCTGCTGCGGGCTCTGTCTGTCAACAAAAGAAGAGGGCTGGCACTTCCTTATCAAGTTGACACTCATTGGCTATTGATGGCTGTAGATAACGCATGAAAGCTCCGATTGGCTCAAATTAAGTGTCAATCGAAAGGTCAGAGTTCGGCATCCAGTTAGCAAATATCAAAATAGCGCTAATAGCTTGCTACATGCCATTTTTAGTATCATTGCGAAAATAAACACATCGATCAGCTGATTTCAAAGATTGCAACGGCTGTTCATGGGCTTTTATCAATGTGACAATGTTCAAGATGGATATATTTTTACTGGAAACGATCGTTTGGACATCTGCAATGACACAAGTGGTTTTTTTGGATTATTACTGATTACAGGATTATGATGAGACTTCATAGGTGAGTTGGCTCAAAGTTATGGGTTTGATTGTGAGTGTGCTTGCTTGTGTGAGATGCCTACTGTACTTGCTGTTGTGATTTTGATCTCAAAACAGTTTTTCTCACTAAATAGACGCGACTCTAAGCTTTCGAACGACATGTGGCTGTTACGGCCACGGCCTTAGTTATCTGCAGGGATTACTTTGTGGATGCATGCACCTTGTTTTCCCTATTTAAGTATGCAGATTTGGATGTGTGACCACCGCCCCTTGATTGGCTGCGGCGACACCTCCTCCTCTCACCTTGATGACGACCGAGCTGTGATTGGTGTGCACCTGTTCCGGTGGATACAAATGCCAGGCCAGCTCGACAGTCGGGGCTGCTGGTGTTGTCAGCCAGATGCCTCGTACTTGTGTGGATACTAGATTCCGTGTATCGTATATTGTTGGCTGAAATTCTGTGTACTGTATCCTAGGTGTTGGAACTAGGTTTATCTTTGGCGTCACTTGATTAGAAGTGCAGCGTTTTCTGTTAGACGTTAGGGTGCCCCGGCGCTGTTTTGTTGTGTTCTTTTGTTATTAAGTTTTCACCCCGAGCTTTGTTTTAGAAATGTTTAGGTTGGGGGTTATTTGTATTAGTTGGCTTTGACGCCTCATGCTCTTATGTTAAGAAACCTCCTTTTGTTCTATTTGTGGTGTCGTTAAAAGCAATTGGTTGCCAATTATCCATATTCTATTAATAAATATACTTTATTTACCATCAACATCTGGTTATATGTTACTCCCTTTTCCCTTGCCGAGCCGGGTCGTAACAGTGGCGTTAACAGCTCCATCATGGCTGACTGTAGGGAACAAAGGGCAAGATACAGCCTCTCTGAAAATGGATGAAAACTGTTGTTAAGTGGTTAAAAGCATAATTTGACAGCAGTGTTCAATAAACAAACTTTATTGGTCCCACCTGATAAAGGTGAGACCAATAATGAAACACCTTTAAGTTTAAAGGTGGGATCTCCCTAGAAGAAACCTCACAATTAAAGGGGGAATAATGGCAGAAACCTCAGGGAGAGCAACTGAGAAGGGATCCCTCTCCCAGGACGGACAGATGTGCAATAGATGTATTGTGTTGAGAATAAACAACGTAGTCAAATTAAAACATGATGTGATCCAGGAGGATGTCAAAAAAGCTTCCCGGTGCCTCTAAAAATAATATTAACGTAGGTGCATAACTAGGGGCTGGTCCAAGGCAAGCCTGAGCCAGCCCTAACTAGAAACTTTGTCAAAGAGCAAAGCCTTTGGCCTGCTCTCAAATGTGAAGAGGGTGTCTGCCTGCCAAACACAAACTGTGCAGCTCCTTCAGTGACAGGCTGCCTCACCCACGGTGTCTCACGGAAAGAAACCATAGGTCCTTTCTCCCTTCAGCGGTCAGACTGTACAATCACCACGGCCCCTGGTAGACCGCCACACGAAGAACAGACTATTCCACCACTGTTGTGGAATTATCACTACAATGAGCAATATTCACTTTTTATAACTTCTGCAATTATCACTGCCATGTGCAATATTCACTTTTACAACTTTTTATCAACAACTCTTTTACTCTATTTTATTCTATTTAAATGTGTACTCGCCACTTTACTTCCTTGTTCTTTTGCTGTAACAAGGTAAATTTCCCCATTGTCGGACAAATAAAGGATTTCTGATTCTGATTCTGATGACCTGATTCTGTCCAACTTTCTGATCAGATTCAGAAATCCTTTATTAGTCCCACGGCGGGGAAATTTACCTTGTTACAGCAAAAGAACAAGAAAGTAAAGTGGCTATTACACAATTAAATATAATAAAATACAGTAACAATAGTATAAGTACGGAGTCATTGATAAAAAGTTTTAAGAGTGAATATTGCACATGGCATTGATAATTGCACACAGTGGTGGAATATACTTTTCTTGGTGTGGCGGTCTACCAGGGGCCGTGGTGATTGTACAGTCTGACCACTGCAGGAAGAAAGGACCTACGGTTTCTCTCCGTGAGACACCGCGGGTGAAGCAGCCTGTCACTGAAGGAGCGGCACAATGCGAACAAAGTGTCCTAGAGGGGGGGGGACATGTTGTCCAATAGAGAGGACAGCTTGGCCGTCATTCTCCTGTCTCCCACCACCTCCACAGTGTCCAGAGAACTCCACAGGACAGAGCTGGCCTTCTTAACCAGTCTGTTCAGTCTCTTCCTGTCAGCAGTCGAGATGCTGCTGCCCCAGCAGACCACTCCATAGAAAATAGCCGATGCCACCAGAGTCAAAGAAGGTCTTAAGGAATATCGCCTGCACTCCAAAAGACCTCAGTCTCCTCAGCAGATAAAGTCTGCTATGTCCCTTCTTAAACAGAGCAGCTCCCTGGTCTTCCCTGCATTGAGCAGGAGGTGGTTCCTCTGGCACCAGAGGGCAAAGTCCTCTGTCAGGTCTTCATCAGCTGCGATGTCAGCGCCACCGGTCTGTACCTGTTGAAGTCCTTGGGGTGGGGTTTTTGGCACGGGTACCACACAAGATGTTTTTCACAGTTGTGGTACCCTCCCTTGCTTCAGGCTCAGGTTGAACAGTAGCTCCACAATCCTGCAGCCTTTCTTGCCTTACACCTTCTGAGCTCACTCCTCACCTGGTTGGCTGTGAGGGACAAAGTGTAGGTAGTGGGTGGAGAAGCAGGAGACAGAGTGGCCGTGTGAAGTAACTGACAGTTGGGGGTTGAGGGAGGGGGCAGGATGGAGATGACAGGGTCGTACACCGGTGATAAGAACAATGGAGGTTGCAGCACGGGTGAATGAGAAAATATTCCCACTTTAGGTCCCCCTTGGGCTGAGAGTCTGGCTCCTTGTACCCAGAGATGGTTTTCAGGCCTCTCCAGATACTGCTGACATTCCTCTGCTGCACCTGCTCCTCCATCTTCTTCCTGTAGGTGTTCTTTCCCTCTCTGATCTTCCACCTTAGCTCCCTCTGAACAATCCTCAGCTCTTCCTTGTCACCTGACCTAAAGGCCCCCTTTTTGTCTTTTAGGAGAGCCTTTATCTCAGGATTCATCCAAGGTTTGTTGTTTGGGAAACATCGTACAGTTCGGGTGGGTACGACGTTATCCACACAAAAGTTTATATAGTCTGTGATACAGTCTGTAAGACTGTTAATGTCCTCTCCATGAGAGTCCATGAACACATCCCACGCAGTGGAGTCAAAACAGTCTTGCAGGGCCTCCTCAGAGTCTGCAGACCATCTCTTCACCATGCGTGTGGACACTGGCTGTCTGCATACAAGGGATTTGTACACAGCTATAGCTACAGGGACGGCTGATTACTGTCTTACATAAATAGTGGCTAAGATGTGAAATATATTGATACTGTGGAAATCATGAATGTATCGCTCAATCTTAGATGTACACTGCACTTTTATACTTTGATTGATGTACTATACACATTACTATATTGTTGTACTTTTATATCTTGATTCAAGTAACATACACATTACTATGTATGTATATTTTTGTACTTTTATACCTTGGTTAAAGTATCATACGCATTACTATGTATGATGTTATATTCTTATACTTTTGATCAGAATTATATGCATGTCCATGATTAAAAAGAGTACTTACACAAAGTGATTTGAACTGTGGCACACAGGGTGCAGGGAGCTAGCTTTGTTTTGACTATAACCAGATAAGGTATGAGTAAGAAAAGATGCCCATTCTGCTATCATAGCAGGTGTTGTGTTGAACAGCAGTAACCCAAGGCATGAGACCTTGAAGATGTTATGGTAAAACTTTAACACCCTGTGTCAGGCTCAGACACGAATTAGAGATTTACTGTTCAGCATGTATACATAATGTAGTGTAAGTTCAAGCATGTATTCTTAATGTAGTGTACATTCAAATATGTATACTTAATGTAGTGTAAGTTCCCAATAAATGTGAACAGGTACCAAATCAGGACACCAAAAATAAAACTGTGCCAAGAGGCATGATCACGCCTACTGCACCAACAAAGGCCACCATTGGATGGTGGCCTACAACAACCAATAAAAAGAAGGGATACTCATATTTTGCTAGTGTGTATATACTGTATGTGAATGCTCATTTGGGGCCTTTTTGTAAAACTGCGACACAGTTAACTACTTTGGTGTTCTGTGGAGCAGCGAAGCTGATTGGCCCTCATGAGTATAATTTGATGTTTTGTTGCACTTTTGATGTAAATAAATAACTTGATATTATAACCCAAAGATTCCTGGTCCATCTCTTCTACATATTAAAACACGTAACAATACTCATATCACAAATGTTTGCATTGTGTGGTGAAGGAAAAAAGTAATCCATCTAAAAGTTGTCAAGTTCCTGGCAATGCTGCGATCCAAGAAATTTAAATTACGTAAAGATTGAATTGAATTGAGCGTAATTAACGGAAAGAGGTATTTGTTAATGTGTTGATGTTGTTGGCCAGTTAATCTGGTTCTGGTTTAATCTTTACAAATAATAATTAACCAAAGAATTCAAGGTTAAGCACACAATTTATTTTGTATTTTTAAAATAACCTGCAGACATTTGAACAGGCTCAGTGAGAGTTATCGCCACTTTTAAAAACTCTTTTGAAAACAAAACGACAGAACAACACAAAACTAGAAGGCAGGAATCTGTGGAAAGCCGAACTCATCCACCAAAATGCCATTTTGAAAACAAAAAAAAAGAATGATAAGAAAACACCTAAATGACTGCATTACATGTCAAGTGTTATTACTCTTTTAGTTAAGTTAAAGTTAAGTTAAAGCCTTTTATTGTCATTATACAAAACGAGATTCAGAGTTCAACTCTGTCTCAGTGTGCAAAAAATACAAAGACATACATAACATTAAAAACACGGCAGTAGGTCAGACAATATAAGCAATCATACGGGGGAATAAATAGTTAAAAATATTTATATAAAAATAGTTTATACTTTTTTAAAAGTGCAATCAGAGTGTGTATATGTATGAATATGGTTATGTGTAGTCGCTGCTGGGCCTTCTAGATGCCTCATGTTAAGCAATACGGATTCAGTCAGAGGGTATCAGAGTTGCTTGTAAGCAGTGTACAAGACCAGTGTTTCCCCTACATTCATTCTGCAGCGGCAGAATTATGAGAGCTGCTGCTAAAGTTTCACGCGATCATTACACGCGACGCATTCACACCATAGGCTACATAGGCTGTGGCAGTGGGGGCCACAGGGATACTGTAAAAATTAAAAAAAAAAAACATGACGGCCAGCGGTGAACAGTTGAACCAGAATACACTTTTGGAGAAACACAAACCGGCATCACACTGCGGAGGACAATCACTTAACGGGGGATCAACGGGCCATTTACTTTAAGTGACACAACCGCAAGACAACCCTGCGCAGCTGCGCTCATCACCCCAACGCCTGATGTGATGTGAAGGCAGACTCCTCCACACAGACATGGAGAGGAGCAGAGGAGAGAAAAGGTAAAGTGAAGACACTTTGCCGGTACCAGTTAGAAACAGGTTTAGTATTAAAGAACGACACGCTAACGTGGGGACGGATTTGGTGTTTTGGCTTATTTGAAGCTATTGTTCTGCACTTAAATTATTATACCTACTTGAAGCTAATGTAGGCCTACTTACAAGATTATTGTTGTTCATTTTCTAGATGTCTGAAACCCAGAAATAACACTAATGATTATTGCAGAATTTGAATTTGAAGGTACAAGCAGCTCTGAGGGAACATTCATTAGCAGGTTGTTGGGCAGTGAATGAATGAGTCAGGATCCTGGTGGATTGATCATATTGGGCTATTTTCCGGTGGTTAAAGTTAAGTCGTTACCGACGTACACCCTGATCACAATAACACAGTTGTACATATTCATGCCTGGAAGCTTCCCAGTACAACCACAGAGTGATCTGATGGCCACTGAGCAGTTGGGATTAAGGGTCTTGCTCAAGGGCACCTCAATGGTGAAAATGAGGGAGGAGCAAATGCTGCTTTTCACCTTCCCCCCCAGATTTATCCTGCCCGTCTGGGAGATTAAACCAACGACCCTCTGTTCACAAACTTGCATCAAAAACATTTAGGCCACTGGCCCAAAATATAATAAAAATGAATATACATTTTATTAAAAATGTTACCTCATATGCTTTTGGCCAGAAGGTCAATTACAGCAGGCATTGCATCCTCAATTGGAGGCTGGAGTTTATGAGGACCAGATGAGGGCAGTATTACACCAGATGTTATCCACAGCTGTAAAACTCTGTGATTTATAATATACTTGTAAGAAATATGCTGTGGGGCTGTGTATCTAATCAAATCTATTTGAATGTAGTGTATGAGGGTAGTTGGGAAGAGGCCCATTTTCCAGGCAGGCAGTGACACAGAGCTGCCCAGACTTACACATAATTTACTTGGAATGTGAGCTACAACTGGAACGTAGTAGAGACTTAGTTTGATAAACCTCATAAGACACCAGCAAACAATGAATTGACAAAGGTTCAATGTGTTATGGTTTCCAACTGCATCTGCAGCTTTAAGAGATTTCTGTATTTGTTTAGAGTTTTACTCTGTTTTCTTTGAATTATTCTACTATAATGCTCTTTATTAAATCTGCACTTGTCTTAAAACCGACACAAGTTAAGCAATACACTGACTCAAGAGTAATAACTCCAAAAGACACATTTCACAATGCAGGTCAAGGACTATACAAATGAATGATCTATTGAACAACTGCAGAGGGGCCTGTTAGCCAGTAGAAGAACAGATAAAGATAACAATGTTATAGTGAGTTTGCCTCCTCAGGACAGGACTTGAGTTATTCATGAATTAGATTGTTGTACAACGGAACATTTAAAATGGGTGACACAGTAGTGATCTACAGCAGTTATACACCCGACATGCCCTCATACTGGCTTCTGATTTCCTCTATATATTTATGGCACACTGCTTGTTAAAGGCTTGTGAACGTGGCGGACGGACGCTACACCGTCATCTACCGACGAAACGCGATAGAGGGTGCACCAAACACAACGCCAACCACGCCGAAGAAACCCACGGGTGCATTTCCCCGTGGTGGACTGGTGAGCGTTTGGGTATGGGTTTTAAAAACACCCCCCTTTCCGGAGGCTATGCCACCTGCCCTTTTAAATGTATGTGTTGTCTTAAAATTTCAACATACAACACATTAAAGCAAAAGCAAATATAGAGATATTGGGATGACACCAGCCATGATGCAAAACTGGGCACCCTTTCTTGGACCACACTCGAACTCGGCATTCATTGCGATCTTAACTACACACCTGTAAAGTTACGTGACTGCATCTTGCATTGTGGTGACACTTTTGCAGTGACAAAATCTGGCCACAAACAAAACAGACATAAATACCTGGCAAAGTACTCCAAACCACTTCTGTGGTAGACACCACTACAGAAGGTCTGCAGCACCACATTTTGCCATGATGACACACAAGGTGAAAACAATACCAGCGGCTGGTAATAACTGCTAATGTTCCGATTAGCAATTTTCGAAAAAGAAAAGAAAATACCAACAGGAACAGAAATATATACATATACATCCCTTTCAATGGTTTCTCATACACTCATACACACTATTAGTACACATATTGAAAGAAATATGACACTTGAAGGAGTTTTTATTTTTATTGAGACAATTGGAGCAGTATAAACTTATTAAATGGTTAACATTAATCAGAATGTTGAGGTATTTCCCACTGCAAATTAATTTTCTAGTGGCTACAAAAGGATGTTGTGTTTTTGTTTTGGTTGACGGAATATTTATTTCTAAATTCCTTAATATTTGAGAACTCTATAATGTATGGAGCATAAGTTTACACACTCAGAATGTGGATACTGAAATAAAATGGCAGACAGTAAGTAGCACAGTCTATAGTAAATGGGGAGGGATTTTGGACACAAACATCATCAGCACCAAAATGTGTTTGTGTACGTGTAATGCATGAGTGCAGACAATTAGGTTGATGTGCTTTTAACAAACCATTTGTGGCTTTGTCAAACAGCCGATGTCCATCCAAGTGGCTTGTTAATGTACAGAAGAGCACCGAGGTACACAAGTCCAGTGGACTGTATGAACCATCATGATATCAGGCACTTATTAAACATGAGTTTCTTTAATGTAATGACAGGTCACTTATGGTTCCAATAATGACTCTTTGTGATGAGGATCAGTTACTCACAGCCCTTTTCCCAAAATGATTTCTTACCCTTTCACTGATAGTTATTGTGTTGACGATTATGGCTTTTACAGTACCATAGCGTCACCATAGTGTATCAATACTTTGACTTGCATACCGTTTTTTGCTTTTTGCTTACCCATCTCTGATTCAGACACACTGCACTATTCATACTACACTATGTCTGAATCTCAAGAGTAAAATGTTTTTACTGTGAAAACACAATTTATTGTTTTTAACTGGTAATCTTAAAAGCATACTTGCTTTGTACCAAAGGCTCAGTTAAATCAACCTATTGTGGTTGAAATGTGTGAATGGCTTTCCTTATATATTTCTCACTTTCTGTCACTGAGTTGAACAGCACTCTGAAACCACACCTTCTCCACCTGCTCCTTTCCGAGCTCCCAGAGTTGTTGGAGAATGGTGACGCCCCTCTTGGATGAAATCATCAGATATTCTGCATTTTCCGGATGCAAGATCACAGAGTGACGAGCAAAAACCAACGACTGGCAGAAGCGGCACAGCACCAGCACGTAGAAACAATCTTTCTCCGTCTCGTTGAGGGGAAGGACACTTTCCCAGCCGGCGAGGACAGGTCCACCCACCTCTACGGGTTTAGGATGCTCCGTCATCAAATACATGACAGCAATGGCTAGCTCATGGATGTAGTAGCCATTGTTCATGTCCCCAAAGTCAAGGATGCCAGAAATCCTGTGGCCTTCATTCTCATCAGGTTGTACGAGCACATTGAGGTCATTGAAGTCGCCATGGTTAATGCCTTTACAAAGGAAGTAAACCAGAAACATAACTACTCATGTTTTCAGTGACACATACAGTCTCGGATGACAGTATGCACGGTGCCAACGAGCTGTGTCGAGGGAGGTGAGCAAAAGAGTGTTTAAAAAGTTAAGTCATACTCACACTTCCGGAAATTGGAGCGTTTAGGGACCACAGAGGTCTTGTACTGATGAATGACAGACTTCACAAGCTTCTCAAGAGGATCTCCATCCAATACTTTGATGTATGCTTCCAGGTGGGACACATTTGACAGACTCCATAGGAAATTCTCTCTCTGCAGCATGGCGAGATGAGGGTGTTCCATCTGGAAAAGAACATGATAATACTGAGAAGCAGAAGGCAGGAAGAAAAAAGTAAAAGAAATAAGTAAAAGTAAAATAAGTATACTCAGCAAAGCTAACTGAGCAGTGAAGGGTTAGTACGTTATCATCATCAGGGTTCCTACAGCTAAAGGAAAGTTAGATTTAGGACTAATTAAGACTTTTTAAATGCCACTTGTAATGAATTTCTAGACCAACTTTACAATAGCCAAAACAGTTCCTGCACTCATATAAATTGCCTGGTACCGGTATTAGCCATGACGCAAAATCTTGGTCGAATAGCCAATTTTCATTGTACGTATACTTCCTTCCTTATATAGTGCTTATGCTCCGAGCGTCCCGGCCCCAATCAAAATATTGGTGGTGTTGGTTCCGCTATCCTGATCTAACGTTAATGCGAGACACATTCTGTAAATTATTTAAAGAAAATAGAAGTTACCAATTATTTTAAGATTGTAAATTGCAATGGCAAAACAAAGAGATAGTAACAAGGCCTTATTTTTAATAAGTTTAATTAATTTAATGTCTTCTAAGACCTTTTAAGGAGCCGCATATTTCAATACATTATCTGAATTAGATTCTAAAATAATGCAAACGTGGGTCACAACGAAGAAGCATAACAGTGTGGTTAGTAAATTCATGATTTAAGAACTCAAATTCAAAACAACATCTGGAGTGGTAAATATTGTAATTTAAGAACATTTCCTAAAACAATCTTCAAGTTGTGTCTTGAGACAAAGACTTTCACAGTGCAACACTTTGTTGTCATAACAATTCAGGAATTCAGATTTGATGGTATTACAACATAATGCAAATTACTTAACAGTTTCACAGTTTTACCATTATACCTCTTGTAGGATTATGTCCATTCTGGCCGCCATCTTGCCGGTTTCATACAGTAACTGTGGCGTTAAAGGAACCTTGGAAATAGTGGTTCCAGGCAAATAAGTAAGCAGTCGCACCAGGTACTTCTGAAAGCCATAGCCACAATCTGCCAAAGGTAAAGACAGGAATAGTGTTACAGCCATTGCCCTCACTCTTAGCCCTCATAAAGCATGACCTGTACCTTCTGACATTGCTAGAGTGTGTAGTATTACAAGTTTTTTTTCTGATTGTTTATCTTAAAATGTATAGAATGTTTTTGCAAAACTCTACATATTAAACACAAAACCTTACACCAAAAAAATAAACTATTATCACTAAGGACATGAATCTGCCACGACCTCCTATATTGCATAAGACGACGCAATAAATGTGATATTTTGCTTTGAGGCGGGCCGTGTTGGTGTACTTATCTAACTGGTCGAGTTTCTACAGTGTAGCTCAACTATTCTCTCTCTCTCTGAAACAGCATCTACACAAGGACCAATTTTAAATACTCAGCATCTACACATGTGCTCACAATCATATATACTGATGATGTATAATATGGAGAATCCGGAACATCTCTAACTAAATTAAGATCTTCTACAAACAAGAATTTACCCTTCAAGGATCAGTGAATATTGTCAGAGTAATGTATAGGAGTGTGGAAGAAATGCATCAAATGAATGTGGGAAAGAAGTCCTACAAAAATGCCAAAGGTTACAGAAGTGTCATAAAATGTGTCTGCACTAATGTCTACTGAGCTGCTTCTACTACAAACCTTCTCGACCCAAGCCTACAGCTGCTTCAACTGAATATACACATTCACATACGTCCTGGATTGTTCTTATTTATAAGGTAACTCCAACACATCTAAAAAGGCTTTTGCAATGCAACCTGCGTGTTATTTTCTAAGTGATTCATGAATGTCGACTGAATAAGACTGAATACATTTACTGTATACCTGATTGAAAGAAACTGACTGCAAAGCTGTTGTGAAAAACACAGTACCAGATGCTGTTTAACTAGCCTATATGGATGCAATGACATTATTCCTCAGGTCTGATCTGTGTGACTGATCTCATACCTATTTCTTCCAGGCTCATGAGCTGTCCTGAGATGGTAGGCAGGGCTGTTTGGGAAGGAAGTCCATTCTGGTGCAGAAAGGACATTGCATGCGTCTGCACCTCAATCAGGGAGAGGTTCTTACTGTCTTCTGAGTTCATTATCTTCAGGACGTACTCGCCACCCTCGATGGCCGCCACATAGAAGTTCTGGTCATCGTAGCTTGGCAGAGAGCGAATTTCTGATGCCGTCAGCCTAAAGAGTCTCTTCACCATCTCAACCACCTGAGACTGGCTAAAGTTGGGTTTGGCGTGTTTCACTGACATTATTGCTGAATGAAAACAACACGCAATCACAAAAATTATGCAGACATTTACAAAACCAAAGCATAACAGTAACCTTGTAAATTTATAAAAATGTTCAATACAAATTTTAGTCTGAAACTTCCAAAAGGTGTACTACAGCAAGCTGCAGGCGTCTTTAGAAATTAAATTAAATATTTTTGTAATTAGTTCTTAGTTGTTCCCCTTTGTAATAGTGCTATTTATTTTTGATAAACAGTTGATTAAATAACACTTTGAATGTTCCATGACTTTGTATCGAATAAAAATGACATACATTTGTAAAGTCCGTCTTTTCCAATGTGATCATTTGCAGGGTTTTTTTGGCTCTAATTATGTTTTTGGCAACAGACACAAAAAACTAGATAATGACATCTTAGTCTCTGGAAACATGTGATCTATCTGTGATATATCTAATATACACTAAACTAAACTTGGTTTCAGCAGCACAACTTCCAAAAAGTTCGAGTTTCATTCAAAAATAACTACCGCACCACTCCGCATGCACTACTGACAATTGTTCTAGCATTAATTACAGCGTTTTCTATGTGTTTAGACTTGCCAGTATTAATGGCAGTCACGTAGATTAAAAAAGAAAAAAAGGTTGCCTTAAACTGCAGAGCACACACATATCACTGCGGCCAGGTGTCTTTAATAAATCAAGTAACAGTGTGCGTATTCAACACACTGCATGAGATAACGATATGCTAGCTACATGAAATATCTGTCATACCAAGTAATAATAACAGACATTATTCACATTTTAGTAAACTTACCATATGGTGTGTAAAAACACCAATGGGTGATAGTAGCACGTTACGTGGGGTGTGTCTCCTTCTCTTATTATCGTAATACAGAACTAAAGAACTGTAAAAAGATCTACATCCGGTGGGATTTTTCAAAATATAATAACCCCAGGTATGTATAAAACTGAAGACTGTCGGTTTTGGCAGTGACACATAATACAATTATGGTAGGCGGGATGAATCTGACTCATAATTATTAGTTCGTTTGTTTGGTGGCGTACAAAATGTATAACTGTTTTTCCAGTACCAGTATCAAGTCAGGAAAATAGACTTCCGGTGTCTTATTTTGATGGTATGGCAGCTGGAAGCAGAAGAAGAGCACCGGTCGAAGTAGCTCATGGTAAAAATATTGTCATAGAAGAATCCAAATAAAAAGTAACTTCCGTTTGAAATTTCAACATAAAACATAACATAAACATAAAACTGGCAAATTTGTTATTTTGGTATAATGTTTGAATTCAATAAATCAACATTATTTATCATAGTAACCAACATTTTTTTCTATACCTTTTTTTCTTATGGTGAAATTAAGTTTTTAAAATTTCCAAAAGACATCTGAAGTAATTTAATATTCTAATTTCTAATCCAAACTTCTCTTAAATTCCACAGAGCCTGTGGATCCATATTGTACTTCACACAGTCCCAATTTTCACTTAAAATACTCGATATGTAAGCAATACCTACTTTGTAAATCAGGAGGTTACTGACCTACCTACATCTAACTACAGTATATATAGACATAATACACAAAGTGCCTGTCCGATTTGATCTAATTCCAATTTCTGTTAAAATAAATATGCCCCTCAAATCTACAAATTGCATTTTAGACCTTATTCCTAAAGTATTGTTAGTGTCTTGTATGCTTCATACGATCAAAACCTCATTATCATCTTGCGCAGTCTTGCCTTTAAAGACACTACTACACGACACATATCCTAAAGTAGCCAAACCTCATCCCAGAAGCCCTTAAAATAGACCTTATTATAGATCTCTCTTTTTCCCAAAAACATTTGTCTCCGTGACAATGATGGGCTGCATTGAAATATTTTAAATAGACCCTTTAGACCAGGGGTCACTAACAGACCTATCCGGACCCTGACCTATTGATCGTGTGCATGTGACGTCACGCTTATTTCCCAACCCGGAATTCAGCCATGTTGGATGTTATATACAACCAAGACGGCGGCCGCTCACGTGTGAGTTGCTGCAACGCTTCATCATTTTCTTTGTATTTAACCGTCTAAGATTGAAAGAAAATGCCAACCTTGTGCGCAGTGTATAATTGTGGTAATAACGCTACTCGTGACCCAGAGAAATGGTTCTTTAGATTTCCTACAATCATCAAAAACAACGATCCACAAAAGAGGGATGAATTACTGTCTACCGAACGCCGTAAACTGTGGTTTAGCAACCTAAATAGTAAGGATTTAACAGAAGAAAAGCACAATTCACCCGTGTGTGTGGCGACCACTTTATATCTGGTAAGAGTTCATGCTAAAGCTATGTTTACATTTACGTTAGCGAGGATAATATCGCCGCTCTTCTCACTCACAAACCACGGCTTGAGCGGTGTATCTCGAGCTCTTTGAGAGTGATTTACACGGGCATGGACGAGCACCCTGTCATCTTTCACTGGTTTGGTAAGAAGACTACCAACCCAGCCAGAAACAAAGAAATTATAAGCATCTAAGCTCTTGTATGCCTTCATTTGTGCGTTGGTTGCCCACGACGTTTGTAGCACAAGATAGTTCACAATATCCGAATATTCAATCGGCGGTAATGACTCTAAATCCTCAATATAATCCGACGGCTTTAGCGTGTACGGGTCAAGGTCGCAAATTTGGACTTTTTCTCTGAATCTTGCCTTTGCAGAGGACTCCAGAGAGTCAAAATACTTTGAAGAAGTCGGAGTTGTATTGTTGTAGTTGTTCGCTTTTTTTTATTTGTATATCATTCAACATGGCGTCGCACGCATACGTTACACAGTTTTGTCACGTGATTGCACACGAAGAATAGTCAATACATTATTAAGGGATTTTCAATTCCACAGGTTTACTCCCTTTGCTACCCATTCCTGGTAATCTTTGTATTTACGTACAGTGGATGTGCTAGTCTGGGTTAAACTGTTCAATTGTTAAGATGAGTTGAGACTGATTTATTCTAACATTGGTTGAGACTGTTAAATCAAGATGTGAAACAGTTCAAGAAAAAGGGAAATTCAAGCTGCTGCTACACTTTATAACATTTTTCTAAAATTAAGCACTTTATTTTAAGATGCACAATTTTTCAAAAGCTATTTTATTTATTTTCTCAATTTTATTTTTAAATGCAACCCGATCTACAGTATTATTATATTATATATATATATATTAATATTATATTGTATAGTTCAACGTTAAGTGTCGAAATGTTTTTAAATTGTATTTTCTTTATTAGATTTGACAGTCAGTTGTTGATGACGTGCAGACGTTGATACAGCTACTAGGCTACTTCAGTATATATCACACTAATTCATAACGCAAGTTAGAGATTAGATGCTCCGGACCTTTGCTCGTGGAAATTTTCCCTAACTGGACCTTTTAGTTGAATACCCCTGCCTTAGACCCATACGATGTAGCCCGCCTGCTATTTGTGCCTGCCTGGTCAATATCATTATCTAACAAACACATTAAAGAATTTGTGAAAAACCTCTATAATGGAAAAGCTGTGATATAGAAATTATGTAACTTTAATTCACAATAATATTGGTGAGAGATGCTGTCTTTCCTTATTTTTTTAACTCATACTTCGAAAATATTGCATTGATAATTACATTTGAAAAGAATCATATACATTAGGTTATCTATAAGAGCTCTATATGGATTTCAGAGCATATCTATGGACCTGTTCAGATGCATCTCGCGTCATCCGATCATAAGTGGAGTGAAGTACAGATAAATGGTAAATGGACTGCATTTATATAGCGCTTTTTCTATTCTTATAGCAACCACTCAAAATGCTTGGTTTATACATCAAAATCTAAATTTATGTTGGAGGCTAAAACAAAGTATAGTTTGTTTCACCATCGTCATATCACAGTTATTAATCGTAAATAGCCACACATAGATATAGAGGTCATTCTCATTCCATTGCATCCAACAAAAACCACATGCAAAGCCATATGAAGATCTTTACAACACCACTAGATGGTGCTAATGGAAACATGGAAAATTATTTTGTCCACTGGGACCATTAAAACCTAAACATAAAATGAAAGTTTTACTTTGTTAAGTTTGGGGAATGATTGTTTTCATGGTTACAGGAAAACCAACACTACTTTTTGATTTGGGACTAAACATAAATGGTATGAACAAACGTCAGTCAGCTTAACATCCACTGCACTCAGCAATAACAGCATAGACGTTGGAAATAAAATTAAATGCGTACAAACTTCCAATCTCAAAGATCTCTGTTTTGTTCACCTATGGCTATACATGGTAATTGCAAGTGAGCTTTTGTATCTCACTTCCCAAAGATCGCTGCTTGTGATCTGTCTTGGTAAATGTCATAATGCTGCAAACGCAAAGACTTTCATTACTGTGCTCAATCTGCCTCACTCAGCAAAAGGTAGACATTTAACATTTTAATAAAGGCTCTTTAAAAAGATGCGTTTTATAAGTGATTTAAAAAATGTCATTGGTTTTTCATATATATACCGTGGAGCCACTTGCCACATTCTGCTTTAGGTAGCCTCATAATTCATGTCCAGGTCAAGATTCACAGGCCATCACTTCTCCACAAACACCAAAAACAGTTTTTTCTTCTGCCTGAACACTTTATTTGCGAAAGGAGCAAGGAGGAGTGAGATTGTATGAAGAAATCTCAGTGTGATCACGTTCAACTCTTTGCCAACAAAAGACTCAGAAGAGATGGTTTCTCCATTAGATTTCCCAGTTTATGAGCTATGAAGAAATAAAGAAGGCAAAAAGAATCACAAATGGGCTGCTTGAATCAAAAAGACCATTGTGTGATAAATAAGTTAAAGGTTCTGTGGGATCCCTTCCGAGACCCGGCAGTTGTGATGCTGTGGAAATTGGTCCAAGCTGTGTCTTGACATTTGCTGTAAACTACCACCTCGCTGTGACTTAGACGTGTTTTGTACAAAGGACTTGTACAGATTGTAGAGACTGTCAAGATAAATGAATAATCTTGAGACGTTTATGAAACTCTGAGCACTTAGCGAAGATAGACAGTGTACTGGCAGCTCAAACATTTAAAGAGCTTTATGTTCTTGAAGTTCACGTCTGAGCCTCAAACTGCAGTGATATTGCCAGGAAGTCTTGCAATCTTCATATACTGTATATACTAATTTCACATGAAATAATGTCATCTCACTCTGTGTTGAAAATGTGAATAAAACTGCAAGGATAGATTGCTAGTGAATCCAGAGGTCAATTTCATAACACTCCTTTCAATAAACATCACAGACATTAATGAACATATGCAGTATTAAGGGCTGCGCAAGAGGAGAAAACCCCAAAAGTAAGGACTTCTATAAGAATCAGAATCAGAATCATTTTAATTGCCATGTAGGTTTCCACCTACAAGGAATTTGCTCTGGTAACGTTGGTGCATAATTATAAAAAATGTACAATTAACAATTAATATTGTAATATATACAACATATAAACAGTAGGAGTAATGTACAACACACAACACAAGGACAGCCGGCTGAGCAGTATGTTAATGTAACGTGTAGAGGGGGGGAGGGAGTAACGTTACGTAACGTCTAACGTAACGTAACGTCTGCATATCTTATGAAGCACACGGTCAGGTACGTCCGGTAATTTTGAACATGCTCAAAACATCAGCGTTCAACAACCTAACACAGTGAGCTCTTAAAGAATACTACTTATACCTTACTTACCTTATATCAATGTACACCAGCGTGTTGCCGATATTTTGTATACGCCATATTTTTGTATATCTTATGCATTCGTTGGGCATTCGTCTGATACATTTTGTATTAGGAAGTGATGCGCTATCAATAGGTTAGACATGCGCATCCGTATATGTTAATTTTTCCGATCCGATGAAAAGTTCGACGTATTTGGACTCTGACAAATTTTCGTATGCGCCGGCATACGTTTCTCTCATACGAATATGTGTGACAGAGCCTTTACAGACATTTCTTTTGGGGGTAAATGTTTTTTGGGCAGCAGGGGGGAGCCCAAGCCAAGGACTATACCAAGAGCCCCTGTGTGTGTTTATTGGTACAATCAGCCAGTATATAGTATATTTCCCTAAGGTGCAAGAGGACATGGCTGTAGGGGAACCTGTGTGTCAGATGCTTGCAAGCAATGCATCTTGGTACATGTAGGCACTGCCAGCACGGCTACGCGTGCAGGAAAACTCTTGGTCAAGGGAACACGCACTGAGGAACAGTTTACAGTCTACATTTACCATCCACACTAATTGGACATCCACATAAAAGGTGGCACATTTTCCCTTTAAGTGTTATGGCACACAACATGATCTTCATCATCCCCAATGTCACTAGTGTGACAATACCAAAAACCATATTAGTCCAGTGTATTTGTGTCTTAAGCCGTTTTATGGTCTGGCCACATTGCGTGTAATAACCCTGAGCTCAGGGTTAAGTATAATGACACGAAGAAGAGGTGTGGACACATTGGTAGCCGCTTGTTATATTTATGAATAAATTGCAATCTTTCTTTGAATCTATTATTGCAGCTTTACATCTAAATGTGATTATTTTTATAGAAAGGAAAACATTACAAGCATTTCACCTTCCTCGTACACAACAGGACCTCTCAGGGGAAAAGAGGTAAACATTTAAATGCATTGGGTTTGTTGCCTCCATCTGCCATCCTGTTCATATTTATGATATGGCCTTTAGCTTGTCCAGTCATCACACAATCTGCCCTTGCTTTTTTTATGACTTGTTTTTATGAAATGTCCCATGAGCAACACGTGAAACAGACACTGTTGACTGTCAGCATTAATACTGCATATGAATATCCTTCAATAATCAAGGATAGTAAACAACATGGTTCACGGTACATAACTGCCAGAATAGGCGTTGAAACATACCATGCCTATTTCATATAATAGCAGCCAACTATTTGTCAAAAAAAAGGTGTTTATTTGACTTTTCCCTTACTTTTCCCTCACATATTTGCAAAAGGTTTGGCATTTGACCCTCTGCATTTCTTATAAACATAATTAAATTCCTAACACAGGGGTAAGTTAATGGCACTGGCAAAAAACCTTTGAAACTTTTACGTGAAGTCACATTAAAGTTGTGTTATTCTAGCCCATGCAGAACACAGGAACAATTGTGTCCATCTGTTGATTTTGAGATGATTTTGGATATTGAATATACCCTGTGAGGCTTTAGATGTACTATGGATCTTTTTCTATGAGTGCGTCACCGTTTTTGTTTAGCTCATGCACGCTGGTGACACGATACACTGTGCTGCCAATGGTTTCGCACTATTCCACTGATCAACAGATAGTGGTAACATGCTGCAATGCACCAAAAACATCAGTTAAGAAGAAGACTGCAATGTAATAAACATGAATGTTAACAATGCTAGATTTAAAATATTGAGAGAATCAGTTTGGCAAACGTTTTATGAGGAAGGAAATGCATTCAACAAGTTTGTTAGACCTTATGGATACACCTTTAAGATCCTTTAACAAAGTCATAATCCTCATAATTTGTGCTATAGTGTGTATGAGTGTGTGGTTGTATTTTGTTATTTGTTGGATCTTGGATCAGCTGATTGGCTCTGAATGGAAATGGCTGTAGCTAAATACATTGGTAGACAATCAGCTCCTCCTGAGTGACATTAGTCAGTCTATATAAGCCAAGGTGCCCTGCTGATCCTCCAACTGAGCCCTTTTTTAGCCTACTTTGTGAATAGACCATGCTGATAGCGGCAAGGCTAATCTTGTCCAGATTAACATTCAATGTTCATATGTATCATCTACAGAGAATAAAGCCTACTCACTCATCCTCAGACTTTTCCTCTGCTGCCACCAGCATGTTGACATTTTAGTTTATTTTGTGAAACGTCACAGCTATTTGATGGATTGCTATAAAATGTGGTACAAATTTCCATGATACACAGAGGATGAAACCTAATGACTTTCCCCTGATTTTTTTATTTTAGCAATCATCAGCACAACATTTCATTGTCCAATGCTTTGGATTATGACCAAACATCTGCAAAACTAATAACATTTCCATCAGCTGTACTTTGTGTTTAGTGCTCATTGGTGAATATTGGCACGCTAACAATGCTAAACTAAGATGGTGAACGTGATAAACCTTAAACCTCAGCATGCTGATGTTAGCATTTAGCTTAAAGCATGTGCTGTAGATGCTTAGTCTTGTTAGTTATCCAAGGGAGTGTGTGTAACTTGTTTTTGGGGGGTAATTTGTGTTACACTAGTTGGAGTTTTGTTTGTTTGTTGATATGTCCATCTTATTGCTCCATTATTTGAAGAACTGTAATAAAAAAAAAGAATCATTGTCTATCAATAATCACTTTCTGTGGCTTTACATTCAGATTTAGGAAACAAACATTTTAGGTTGTGCCCTAGTTATAAACAGTGCATCCCGCTTGGTGGTAATTTGAGAAATATGCAAATGTTGCTATTTGCCACCCAACTCATGTTATTTGTGTAAACTCTGTAACTCTGTAAATATGCTCTCATGCATTGACAGAAGCTGAAGACCTTTGAATACCCATGTTCAACTTACAAATAGTGGCACAGAGCAAAAATGACCAGGTGCATGTAATATTCTCTGGGTCACATCCTCGTGTTTTTTCCATCAGTTATGAAAATACAACTACTAATAAAGTAATTTGTTACAATTTGATAATACTGTCACTTCTCATCATTACTTATAGGAAAATAACTGCTTATTAGGTCTCAGCCTGTTCGTTAGATGTTTAATGTTTTTCAGCCAATTGCTTCGGAAATGGGTTCATTACTCGAAGCTTCAGTTACAGTGACCTCTACTAAGTGCAAGGCTACAGCGGATTTGCCTTAAAAATTATTTGATGCACACACACACACACACACACACACACACACACACACACACACACACACACACACACACACACACACACACACTAAGACTGAATATCATGTTCTATTTACAAATAAAGATTAATGAAATTGTGTATTGCGTTATTGAGGAGAGTGCTGGGAAAATATGGCATAGGTTGGGTGTGCTTGTGTAACTCTGGCAGGGGGTGATTATGTGGGATGGGGAACACTCAAAGATTTTTATTGAGGAACATTATTCATTCAACAGTTTTTAGATTGAGCCGGTTTCTTTTTTTGCTTACAACTTCTCCACATTTGGAAAATACTCGCTCACAAGGAACAGATGATGCTGGGGTGCATAAAAATTGTTTCGCTAGTTGAAACAGATGAGGGTACACATGGTTGATGGTTCAGCCAGTAAGCCAGTGGATCTTCTGATCTTGCCAGCGGTGGATCAGTCATGTACCGCTACACCTCCACTGTAGCATCCGCTGTGGCATTCCTTGCCCTCCTTGCTTCAGAATTATCTCTGTCCAGAGTTTCCCAAAGGTTAATACCTGAAAGACAAACATGACTGTAATCATCAGTACTACACGGTTTTAATTTGTAACATTACCTGTGGATGATGGATTTTCACCATTTGCTGGTGCTGGTGGAGCTGATGTGGAGGCTGTTCTTCTGTAGGTGTGTATCTTATCAATTGTGAGTATTGTTTCTGTCAGTCGTTTTAATGATGCCACCATGTTCTTCAGAGCCCGTCTGGATAGAAGAGTGTATGTGGGATCAAGCAATGCCACAAACTCCTTGAAGCCACAGTCATCCACGATGGAAAATGGCTGTGAGTCTTTCATCACCATATTCACAAGCGCCTCATCCAGCTCTCGCTTCCGGTCCACTACGACGAATAAATAAAGACAAAGAAAGAAAACGAATAAAAGAAAATAAGCTTTTATGTGAAATTGCATTTAAATGAAGCAGGCTATGAGTCATGGAATACAGTTATATCATATTATATTAGTGTGTCTAGTTAATAATAATAATAATAATAATAATAATAATAATAATAATAATAATAATAATAATAATAATATAATATATATATATATATATTATTATTATTATTATTATTATTATTATTATTATTATTATTGTTGCTCTCCCTGAGGTTATTTCCATTTTTCCCCTTTTAATTATGGTGTTTCTTTTAGGAAGTGTTTCCTTGTGGGGTTCCGAGGGTCTAAGGACACAGGGTGTCGTAACCTGTACAGTCTGTAAAGCACACTGAGACAAATGTATAATTTGTGATATTGGGCTATACAAATAAATTTGATTTGATTTGATTTGATTATTAATAATAATAATAATAATAATAATAATAATAATAATAATAATAATAATAATAATAATAATAATAATAATAATAATAATAATAATAATAATAATAATAATAATATAAATATACCCACTTCTTTTTCCCTGGTTAACAGCAGCAGCTCCATGCTTGGCAGTGAAGTGTCTAATCATGGAGGAAGTATTCCCATGACTTCATTAGATATACTTCAGTTCAGTTGAACACGTCAAGCACCGGACCTGTAGAGAACGCCATTTGTAAATAAAAATGCAATTTCAATCTATAAAGCTATAGCCTAATGGCTACACTAATCATATACATCATTTTACTACGTCACATATTAAATAGCCAGCATACATACCTTATCTGGAGCGATCAGATTAGGGCCTATTCATTCTTCATCTGGACTGATGACATTGACATTATGTGTCAAGTCAAATGTTCCCGATCTGCACTTATTCCGAGAAATTAAATCAGCCCTTTCATAAGAAATGATTTGGAACTAAGATATTTGTGTCCATACTGAGTGAATAACCAATGTTTTACTTGAGTAGCACTTTCCTATCCACACTGACGCCTATAAAGTTTCCTCATATTCTTATTTTATAGGCTTTTCCTGCTTTTGTGCAGCATTAAAATACCACCCGCTGATACGGTAATGTTGTGTCATACCAACAGTTATTTACCGAGCTGTGATATTGTATATTGTGACAATACATTAGCAACCACTGCCAATCCTTTCTAAAAGACAGCTGCAGATAATGGGCACCAATTATCGTGTTTTATAAATTGTTTCCAATATGCACATTGTAGGTATCGCAGCAATTCTGAAAGGCATATTCTCATATTATCTAGCTGGTTTCATTAAATCATATAGAAAATTATGTATTTTAACACTGGTGTGATGTATGTTTTAGTAAAGACGGATAGTATTATACCTCAGAAAACATTATCCTTCGCTTCCTCTCATCCACACAAGTATTTCACAGCAACACCAGTCATTTCAGTAATAATTTTTTATAAATATTTCTCATTAGCAGACAACAATTCCCTGATATTTACGTCACACACCCTTCTCTCATATAGTCTACAGCTCTAACACTGCATCCCTCTGATAAAAATATGACTTCCTCATGCCACTGCATGTCCACATATAGTTGTCTTGTACTATATTGTTATCCTCAAAAAAAAAATGTAATTAATTAATAATCCATTTTCACAGCAGACATTTAGAAAAATAAATTGGGAAATCCTGTTACTTAATCACAAGTATATTATCTATCCAAATAAAAAATACATCGCTCTTGATAACAGGTTACTTCTATTATTCTCCCAACCAAATTTTCAACCAGAAACAAGATCATTTACTTGTTAGTTACTTGTGAATGAGGAAATCATAGAGCACCACATAGCTGATGACATCTCTTTTAGTCTGTGGGTCTGTTGTTTAGTTTTATTATTTTAGCCATTTATAAGTATTTTCTTATCGGTGGACATGTAGATTTAGGACATTTTAATTAAAATATTTACTGAAAGTCTAATTTCTATGTATAAAAGTGAAAAAAAATTATATTTCCTGTTGGTTTTGTCTTCATGAAAGTTTTGAAATATTGTAGTAAGAAACCCTCCAGTTATAAAAGTGCAAGCGAGATTAATCTCCATTTAATCATCGCCGTTTGATGAAACAATTTTCAGAAATAATGGATTTCACTGAGCGCACAAGCTATCAAACTGTCACAATGATAACTTAACCCACACAGACACCACGCAACCAAAAATAACAGTGTGTTACCCTCTTAGTGCTGCACTATGAGTGACTCTAGTATATAAATTGAAAACTTGAATGTCAGGATTAAAATGCATTTGTTGCTGCCAGTTAGTGATTAGCAGTCAGCAGCAGCATTGCTGGTTCTGACGATGGCATATCAACTTCATGTTCCTGCGTGATCAGGAAACACTTTACTTTACAGCTCCATTCTAGCGTTCTGCCATTATTCTATTATCTAGTGTGGCAGGAGACGCTACTGTAAGTCCGTGGGGACATGGCATGGGAACCGGAGGATCGCTGGTCTAAATCGTTATATTTTTACTATGTTGCTTATTCTGTACACACATCATCTATTGCACGTCTGTCCGGTCCTGGGAGAGGCATCCCTCCCCCTTCAATTGTGGGATTTATTTTAGGGATTTTGTTCTAGTGAGGTGTGAGGGGCTAAGGACAGAGGGTGTTGTATGCTGTACAGTGTCTGTAAAGCCCACTGAGACAAATGTGATATTGGGCTATATAAATAAATTGGATTTGATTTGAAGTCCCCATATTGGTCAAGTATGGAGCGTGAAATTGTATCTGGAGAGGTGTCAGTTTGCCTCCGGGGTACAGCCGAGGTGGCCTTGAGCAAGGCACAGAATATCTGAAATGTGTTTGGTGTTTCTAGGAGGGTTATGCAAAGAGATGCATTTCAACTATGTGTGTAAAATTGTAAAAAAGTATAAAGAATAAAGCATCTTATTTCTTTCACTTTATTAACACTTTACCATGTAATTTCTGTATCTCTATTTTGTGTTATACTCTTATTTTAGTAGAATACACCTCTGATAATACTTTCTATTTTTATCTGTATTGCTTTCTTTGTGTTGCTGCAACAACCAAATTTGCCCGCTGTTGATCAATAAAGGTTTATATCATTGTATCTTATCTCATCTTAGATCTAGCTAAAATGTAACATCATAAAAACAGTGTTAAGAAAATGAAACAAAATTTCACAAGATATCTTGCTTTGCAGACTTCACATGAAGAGAGTAAGTGATATATAAAGTAGGCCTACACAATACTGTTTCCCGGTATGAAGCCTTGTGAAACTCTATAATAAGGTCAGTGTGATCACTTATTAACATTCATTAGCCAGGTCTGAAAACATCTGTTCGGCAGAGATGTATCATTAATGAAAAACAGAAATGCTATCTGCCTACTATTAAATTATTCACTCTTGGTTCATGAAAAATTCCAGGTAATAAAATGACTTACCAATGTCAAACTGATCACTGAATAGGCAATCATGAATAGATGTAAAGAAGTCTGTCTCATACACAGTTCAGTGAACTGGGAGCTCTCTCATGAAATCATCTTGCCTCAGGCTTCTTTGTTTTGATTATTGAGACTGGAGGCAATTGTTCTGTCTTAATTAACAATATGGATTGTAAAATGAAAGAAATCCCTGTCCCAAAGAAGTGCAGTAATATTTTCAAAAAACATCCTTGACAAATCATAAAATATTGATTCAACAATAAGGAGCTGTCTTCAGGGGCTCTGAATATAGTTAATTATCAATCACAAGAGTGTTTTAATAACCTGAACTATCAAAAAGGCAATAAACTGATTTAACTGTTTGTTTTTGTTTTTGGGTGTTGAGGAGCTGTCTTGGTTGACATGCCTCGTCAACATTGCGTGGCAGTCTGGGACAGTGCCTAGGGGGTGGCAGACCGGGGTGGTGGTTCCCCTATTCAAAAAGGGGGACCAGAGAGTGTGTGCCAACTACAGGGGTATCACACTTCTCAGCCTCCCTGGTAAAGTCTACTCCAAGGTACTGGAAAGGAGGGTTCGGCCGGTAATCGAACTTCTGATTGAAGAGGAACAATGTGGATTCTGTCCTGGTCGTAGAACAACGGACCAACTCTTCATTCTCACAAAGGATCCTGGAGGGGGCCTGGGAGTACGCACATCCGGTCTACATGTGTTTTGTGGATCTGGAGAAGGCGTATGACCGGGTTCCCCGGGTGATACTGTGGGAGGTGCTGCGAGAGTATGGGGTGAGGGGTCACTTCTGAGGGCCATCCAATCCCTGTACGCCCAAAGCGAGAGTTGTGTTCGGATACTTGGCAGTAAATCGGACTCGTTCCCAGTGAATGTTGGCCTCCGCCAGGGCTGCGCTTTATCACCAATCCTGTTTGTGATATTCATGGACAGGATATCGAGGCGTAGTCGTGGAGGAGAGGGGTTGTAGTTCGGTGGCCTGAGAATCTCATCGCTGCTCTTTACAATCAATTTTCAATCTGTCAATCCTTTCCGTGTCCGGGCCGGGTGAGGTTTCCTGTGTTCAGTCAAATTAAGCTGCAGGCTCCATTCCTGGTTGTGCCCTTCCGTCAATTCCTTTAAGTTTCAGCTTTATATAATATATTTTCTAAAGATGTATCACATTTTGAGAAAAAATAATAACCTTGTTTGCCATTCTAAATACAGGCAGATGGAAGAAAAAAACTATTTATTTCATCTCTGTGCATTCAGAGATAAGGTGGGTCCAGCGAACTGCTACAATCATTTGTTTGACTGGAAAAGTTTAATTTTAATGTATGTATAGACTTCGATGCATACACACATCCAAGTAATGTAATTCAGCATCCTAAAGCCCCATCCTTGGTTGTAATTATTATTTTGTTTATGTGTTGTATCAGGAAGATACATCTTTACTGGAGGCCGAGAGATTAAATTGATATAGATTGCTCGTCTGACTCAGTTCACAGAGGTTGTGCACATCAGAGGGAGATCAATTATCTTACTCGTCAATGATGCAAAGTTAGGGCCTTGGGCAAACCCCAATGTCTTATCTCCAGGAAGAGCACCTGCTCTTGACCACCGATGGATGCTGCTGCCTGCTACCAACAACACTAGCGACACTGAGCCAATCCACAAGGCACTGAGACCTGGCCTGGGCCATGTGTAAGTCCAATGACAGTCGACTTTATGGGATTGCCACTTCTGTGGTTTTGCTCTTAGCAAACATACCAGCAAATCAATCACTGGTGGAGAAACTCCACATGTTTGCTCTCTGGCTCAGTGAGAGATGGTTCAATGCTGGAATTTAAAGCCTCTGGCCCAAACTCATCCATCATTACTCATCATTACGGAGACACTGGTCCAATCCATCTTTTCAGAAGGATGGTATGGTACTGAGTTAATCTACCGCTCTGCGTTTCGTTAAATCTTTCTACAAGGCCATCTGTCTGGGAATGATAAACACCAGTTTTGTTTACTGGATCTTCCATAGTGGAGAGTAAGGAACATAAGGGCACTCTGCCAACACCCCAACCAATTTCCTCTCCCTCACAGGAAAATAGCACCAGCCAGCTGTGTGTCACCAGTGAGCACAGCACATATACAGTTGCCCACCTGTTGCAACTGTGACTTCCTCTTTATGGCCCATTACCCTCTAAAAGCCTAAAATAAGAGAGTATGTGAGGCTAACTCTGCTCTTGATTATATGCTTGCTGCTTATAGCCCATGCATAGTTAATATGGAAGGTTACCAGAGGATATGTGTGCACATAACCTCCAACAATGTCCCTGGTTGAAAAGGACATTAATGAATCATTGACTGAATATAGACAGAATCTGTCAAAGCCAAAGTCCATTTCTGATTGAGGGAGAGTGGGTTCACCTGCCCCACCTCTATAACTGGAATATCTTCTTTTTGTGCCCATTTCCTGTGGCTATCGATTCTTTGGGTGATGTGGATGAATTGGTGAAGAAGAGGCCGGTTTCGTCCAGCAGCTGCTGACCAATGCTGCCCAGTAGTGGGCTTTCTGCAGCAAGATTTTATTTGGGTCGCCAAATAAATTAGCAGAATTTCTTTCAATCTTTTATTTAAGACTTCTTTAAGATATCTGCAGTACACCTTTGAGCCAAAAGTGGGAGATTGTTGGTATTTCTACCACACTCCGCCATAATAATTAACAGATTCTGCAGCCTCCTACTGTCCGTCAGGGAAGCCAGCATGATAATAAACGTGAAAGGCCATCCCTGCTACTGGCCACCCGCTGATGACTTCACAGATGTAAAGGGTCGAGGGATCAGGTGAACAGCCTCCTACTAAGAAGACAAAATAAGGGGTAGGGCCATACAAAGACCATTTTTTTAAATATTGTTGTGTCCATTCAACTCAACTCAACTTCACTTTATTGTCAATTCTGCCATATGTACAGGACATATAGAGGATCACAATTCAATTTATCTCAGTGTATTCAAGTTAAAAAAAAAATAAAAATACAATTAACCACGAGTTAACAAATAAACCATTACATTTATTTAAAGAAAGGCTTCTTCATAGAAGGGTGAAATTAGATGACAAAGCCCAGCCAGCCTCCTAAGTGGTATTTTACCTAGTAGCCATTGAGAAACAGCCCCACATTTTTTGCAGAAAAAGTAATCTTGTTTGCTGCATGGTTAGCACAGTCATTGACGAAATGTCAACGGAAGGATTAAAAGGCATTCCTCCGAATATTTACACTGTTTCCCGAAGAATTAATAATATTTCAGACAACATTGAGGAGCAGCCTTTCAAGACTCAAGGCAGCAGGGGATTTTTCAATCCAGCTTGAAGAGAGCACAGATGGGCAACGTTGTTTTACATAAGGTATGTGTGGGAAAAGGAATTTGTGGAAACCTTGTTATGTTGCTTGACTATTTTTACTGGTACAACAGGTGAAATGTTTATGTATTGAATAACAATTGTAAAGGCAAGTGACAGGGCAGCAAATATGACATCCAGAAACAGCTGAGTTGTAAGGTCGGGAGGTAACTTACAACTTATCGTTATCTGCATTGTGAACTTTATTTAAGGCAATACTAAAACGCAAGCATCCCCACCTATTACCACCTATATATGCACAGTTAGATATTTGCGGTAATATTCGAAATGCGTAAATAGCACATAATGGACAGGAATAATAAAAGTTATCTGACCACTCTCACCCTGCCCACTTCCAGGTGATGCACTCCAGGAGGTGCTATAGGTCCCTTACACGACAAATCATCTAATTTGAATTTATTTTCCCCCACTGCAATAAGAAACACTTTTCACTAACCATGACTGATGTACAGTACTTCACATAAAACCCATGTATCAATCTTGTAAATACTGTCAATGGATTTTGCCTTGTGGTAATATGTTAACAATGTCTGTGTGTTAGTCATGTGTCTGACGTGATGTTGATATCTGTGAGCTTACCCAAGCTGTACCAAAAGCAAATTCCATCAACCTTTTGCGTGTGGTCATAAATAAATAGATAAATAAATAAATAAATAATAATAAATAAATGGTCAGGGACATTAATTAATTTATAAATTTATTTATAAATTTGCTTTTCTCACGATTTATGGATAAGGCCTATTGTGAATTGGCTCGCGCAGTTTGTCATATAAAAAAAATGGGTCCCCAGAAAATAAGTTTGGGAAACACAGCTCAAGAGCCACATAATGGTGACGGCTGCCATCTCCTGCGGCTGCCTGCACTGATAAGACTCCCTGTCTTGCTAGGGTAACAGAAGCCCACTGGACACAAAGAAAGAGATGCATATGCTAGGAGATAGTTAACGGCGACAAATTTGGATGCAGCGGCTAGAAGCCCCCAAGAACTTTGCTACATTTTCGACTTAATTGTTGTCTTTTCATCTTTATTGCTGGAGTCCGTATGGCACATCACAGAGATACAATCATCAACATCGGAGAAGGAAGCGTGGTGATTGTATTAAGTGCAGCAGACTTTGAGGCGATTGCCGCCCACGGCATCTTTCGATCACCCAGCCAGTGAGCCTGACTTGTCGAACCAAACACTACCGAGGGCAGAGTGACCGCCCAGTAGGATGGGGAAGAGATCCTAGAGCAAGACTTTGGTGAGACGAGAAGAGAGGGACTGTGATTGCATCAATGATGCTTGATGCTCAAACATCAAAGTTAATGGACAATGTTTCCCATGATTTTTATGTTAACGATGCTGAGCATATTATCTGCACATAAAATTCACCATTGGTTTTTTTTTGGTTTATATTCCTCCTGTAGCAAATTCAAAGAAATGCACTTCAGGAATGTACAACTACTACTGTTTGTGTTATGTTCTGTTTTGTCATGTTTTTTTGTGTGTAGCATAAATGGACAACAACTGCATTTGGTTGTGCAACCCTGTGTTGCAAGCCTGTGTTGTACCCCTGTGTTGCACAAACATGAATCCTTAGGTAAGCCAGCCTCGTGTGGAGGAGACTCACAGACATGAGCACAAATTGCCAATTGACTGCAGAACTGTGGTGCAGTTTCTTTCTTTCCCTCCACAGAAAGAAAACCAAAACAACCCCCAGCTGTCACACAATGGTTAAAAGAAAACTCCTACCACTGTATGGTGCAAGTAGATCGTGTTAAATAATAACAATAGACTACACGTAGTTCAGACAGGATTATTTGAAGCTCAATACTATTGAATGAGGTTTATTTTTTTCTGTTTATAGCTGTAAAAGAGTGTTGTCCCAGTGTGAAAGGCACACTGAGCTCTAAAAGCTCTTGTCATTACCATATTGAAATTATAATAATTGTACTAGTTGGTGTGGACAGAATTATAAATGTAGGGTTGAATGTGTTGTATAGAGAGGGTGGAGGTGAGGGGGATTGACAGAGAGAGAGAGAGAGAGCGTGTGTGTGTGTGTGTGTGTGTTTATTGTACCGTGTATGTGTGATATCGGGACTGAGGCTTGAGAGAGCGACAGACCAGGAGGAGAGGAGACTGAGAGAGCAGCACATTGTTCACAATCAAGACACTTATCTGTGTTTACATAAGGGAACAACAACAACGGAACACATTAGAGGTAAGACGATTTACGCTCTTTGGGAAGCTATTTATCATGAGGGATAAGTCACTGTGGTGTAAATCCACATTCTCTGATAAAAATCACTTCTTTATTCAGTGCCTCATAGAAATATAGAGGATCCTGGTGGATATCATCAACCAATATATTATTTTGTAATTCACCTTTTTTTTCACTTTCATTTTCAATGCTGGCTATTTTAACAATGTATTTTTTTTAAATAAATGTCACATATAAAATAACAGATAACATTCTTGTATTATTATAAGCTAATATAACAAAATGAAAATGCACTGGCTCTCCGAACAGCTATGATCTACTGTATGTGAATACTGAGATTCATTTACCAAAGTGGTGTCTGTGTGATAAAGCCACTGCCATGTTTAGCATAACAGGATTGTGGGGAAAAGGTTGTTGAAGTAAAACACCTGAAATGTCATTAGATGGCAGAATCTACATTGCAAAAAAATATCTCTGTTAAAAATCAAAAAAATATTTTATACTGCCTTTTTTAAATGCAAATTTGACCAATGTCCTTATGGGTCATTCAGTCAAAAATCATACAATGCAAATGAGATATCCAGAGTTTAAACACAAATAGGACCTTTGTAGTACGTCATCACTCTCCTCAGCTCTAATTCCTCCTTCTGCTTTTCACTTTGTAATAAAACCAAATATGAATAAATTAGTTATAACTGTACTTATAAAATAAAATGACAGTGACCAAAAAACACATAATTTGAGTCATAATTGTGATGAGGGAGCATAAAAATCATAAAGTCATAAAAAGTGCAGCGTGCTCATACAGAATAGAGTCACAGAGATGGCCTGTCTCGTTAGTGCATCAAGATGAGGGATCAAAATGGCTCTGGTGTTTTTAAAGGGATAGTTTAATAATCCCAATGCTGCAATCTGAGCGTCTGATAAATTCCACATTCAGTTTTTGAACAATTCATAGAGACTACACTTGACTACACAAGTGGGCAACAGTAGGCACAGTCATGCATTAATTTACTTAAACATATTTAGTCCCACAAAGCAATTCTTGACTCTTACAGGAAGCAGTGTCACGTTGACTTCAATGCAGAAGATTGTTATTTTTCTCTTTTCACTTTTCTCATGGCACATGATTTAGATATGTGATGTGGATTAGCCATGGCATCATTCTGAAGAAAATGGAAATGTAGGAGCCAAAATGTGTATGTTGGGCAAGTCTACCTGTTGAGATGTACGACTGGCAAAGACGTGAACCAACATACCATTGAACCTTTTGCCAGATGACATCCTTGGCTCCCAGGGAAAATATGTCTTGCTTTCTAGGCAAGGTGATGGATATTTTTCTTATAATCTGATGTGAAAGGGTTTAACAGTTCAATTGGTATTGGATTAATACCAATTCTTTTACGGATGGTGCTAGGTTCTGTAGTTTCAACGAGCTGAATACTCCAGGCAGGACTCACAAAGACAGAGAGTTCTGCATTTTACTGCATCCACTGCAAGTAATAGTCAACAACTGTTTACCTGTAAAAAGATGTTTAGTAAATGTATTTGTATTGTATGTTTACAGCAGTAAAAGGACAGTGCATGTAATTATTTGATACACAGAGGATTTGGCTTTACCAGTGACTGCTGTACAGTCTGGCCTTACATTCAACAGAAGATACATTTCCCACTGGAGATTAATAAGGTATAATACATCACAACCTTGGATATTTCCATCTGTGACCAACAGGTGATCAAATGCATCAGTTTGAAATCCTTTGGTTGACAGCCACTTTCTTTAATCAGTTTTGGTACAGTGTGTGGTGACTTTGTTTCACTCTATTTGGGTGAAAACAAGTCATGACTAATGTTGGCACGGAAATTATTTAACTTTAATCTTTTTTTCGTAAATTATGCTTTAGATGATTCTTCGAAAATAAACAACTGAGGGCATATCTAATAATGTTATAATGTAGCACTTTGCTGTACAGACATTTAAAACAAAATTGTAAGATGTGTTTAGCATAAAAAATACTGCAAAAAAAAATGTAGATTAGACATACATGACTTGCAGAATGCTCATGAGGAAGATAGTGTTTATGTGTCATCCATAAATAAATGCCATTGCTGATTCTGTATCCTTCTGGACTGACATTCATTACAGTAGTAGATCTTTTTTTACATGCATTTTGCACCCTACACCCCAAGCTTGTCTCTGAGCTTTCCATCTGCAGAAGATGCAAATTTAGATGTATACATATTTTTAATTCAGTCTCCTTGGGCTGTAGTAGGAAGTGGCTGCACTCTAAAACCACAGGGAGATGGTGTATTGTATGCAATTAGTTTCAATGCAGTGCATGTGCTGCCACTGACAACATGATTTACCACTGTTTAAAACTCTTTTTGACATGACACAAAATGCATTCTGGTGAATACGGTAACTCTGGCAGAAATAGAAAAGACTTGACTCAAATATAAATGTATGGAAAAATCATCGTTGCGTTTTCCTGCTCAACAGTCAGTCATTAAACTGGAAGGAAAGTGTTTTCCTGTCTCAATACCCAGCTCTCACTTGGAAAAATGTAAATATCGTCAGAAATTTACCAGTTCCTTTTTCTCTCCTACATCAGCTCAAGTCTGACAGAAGCCAAATAAGTTCCTATGTAAGCATAATTAAATGTCCTGAATTTTTAATCCAATAATCTATTGAAAATGGAAACAGTAGAGTAATGATTGAATTATCCACATGACAGATGTCACACACACACACACACGATGTCTCCCTCAGTGCGTTCCAGTCGCTGTAGGGCAGACATCTCAGTCTCTACCTGCATGCTGGTCTGGGTGTGCGCTGGGTCCATGATGGTCAGATCGTTCTGTCAGGACAGACAGACGAGGACCCAGGAGCGCAATTTCAAGATCAAGGATTTATTGAAACAAACACACACACACAAAAGGGCCGAATGAGGCACGGCAGTAGTACAGTTCAGGGATATTCAAAACTCGTAGTCGTAAGGCAAGTCGGGTTTACTGGGGCTGGAGATCAGAGTAGTAGTAACAGATCAGGAGTCAGAGTGGCAGGCAGGCAGGCAGGCAGGCAGGCAGGCAGGCAGGCAGGCAGGCAGGCAGGCAGGCAGGCAGGCAGGCAGGCAGGCAGGCAGGCAGGCAGGCAGGCAGGCAGGCAGGCAGGCAGGATTCCAATGCAGGCTTGCAGATGATCTGACAAGTGTGGACTGAAAAACAGGGCTTTCTATACAGGGCATGATTAGTGGTAAATGCAGTGCAGCTGGTAGGTTAACGAGGGTGGAGCAGAGCAGAGACAGGTGGAGGTAATCAGACAGAGTAGAGAGAGCAGGGAGCAGAGTGGCACATAATTGAAAACAATTAGTGGTGTTACCAGGCAGGGAGAGGGCTCATGACAGTATTACAAAATGACTTTCCTTCAATTGGAAATTCAAAAGATTGAATATAGAATGAGTCATGGCTTTCTGATGTTTGTTCCTTTGAACAGGAAGTACAGTACATCTCAAGGACATATACTGTGTATGAGAATCTGCAGATTTGTCCTTGCTATATATATACTGTATCATATGGTATATACAGTACGTACATGAAAAAAGTGTATATACGACAAGTGGACAATTTGTTTTGTTATGTACCTAATCAATATCTTCCCCCGCTCCCCTCCAAGAAAAATCTAATTGTCCTTGTCCTTTTCAAAACTGTTGAATTATCCTTTTAAGCAAAATCCCAGTACAGCTACCAAAAGGTCAGACTTTGTACTGGACAACTTCCAGGTGTAAATGTGTGTAACTGCGTTGATCAGTGAATCTGAAATTATGAAGTGGATAAAGTGTCACATCCTCCTCGCAGGATGTAACACAAGGTACAAAATGTTATTACACCTACCATCGTGGGCGACATTAATCCAGTGACTCAGTCCTTTGAGTAAACACTGTACAGTTAATAGAGTGGATCTTCCCCCCGCCACTCTCCACCCACTGATATTTAAAGGGTCATGGTAATGGAATAAAGAGTATTACGTACATCTTTTTGTTAGAGCTCCTGCTCCTAAACCTCCCCTCTGTGTATTGACACCATTTTTCTGTGCTCTTGCCAGTGAACTGATTAGACCACCTTTTGACTGATGTGTTTCTTGTGTTTCAAATACATGGGCCAAACGTTGCCCTCGAACAAGCCGTCGGGTGTCTGGCACCGTGTAGTTCCTAGAGCACCTCCTCTTTTTGCATTCTTCATATGGGTTCAGTATGTCGCTCAAAGGTCCGTAAGTGTAAGACAGAAAGCCCTCAACAGTAAGGATTTTTACTTTTAGTATGGGCTTCTTTATAGAAAACAGCTCCATACTGCAGCTGGAAATGGCTTTGATTAAAGAAAATGACCCCTTTTATCTTAAACGCAGTAATTTCACACACTGGTGATATAAAACACATTTACAGTAATTTACAGAGTAGTGGCTGTCATTAACAAAATAACCTCTCTAATAGTTACTTTGAACTCTACCCTACTCCATATTTTTGTAAATTGAAGCACCAATGCTTTTGATTTTGAGCTCTACTGGGCTAGGAAACAGATGGCAATTCAAGCTTATTCAACCACCCTGTCTACTGTTCACTGTCAAAGTCAATTCAAAACTCAATGGCGGAGAAAGCAGTTAAAGGCAATCTTATTAAGAGTTTTGGAAATTGTTTGGGAAACATGATGAAGAAAGATGAAGAAACAATTTATTTTGTCATTTGCGCTGACACATGTACACTTTCGCAGTTATCGGCAAAACTTTGATTCCTGTTCAACTATGATTTGATTAAATGTGTTTGTATTATATCATTACTTTTACCTTTATTCTCATGTGTATTCAAAACTTTCCTAAAATTGCATTTAATACTGATGTGTTTCATCTTTTTTTCTCTCAGATACCGAGACTGATTATTGCAGAACAATGTCAGTTTACAATTGCTCTTTTGATCTAATTGCTGAAAAAGGCGGCTGGTTTTGTTCTCCGGGGGGAATGTGCGTCAATCTGACCTCTGGTGTGAATGGAAGCCACATTGATCTGGATGATGCATGTCTAACAGAGGAAGGGTACCTGGAGAAATATTTGGGGCCTCGTCGATCATCTGTGTTTCTTCCCGTCTGCCTCATGTACCTGGTCATTTTTCTGTTTGGTGTGGTGGGGAATGTGCTGACGTGCACTGTCATTGCACGCAACAAAGTCATGTGGACTCCAACCAACTACTACTTGTTCAGCCTGGCAGTGTCAGACCTGCTGGTGCTGCTGCTCGGTATGCCGTTAGAGCTGTATGAGCTGTGGCAGAACTACCCCTTCCTCCTGGGGAAGGGTGGCTGCTACTTTAAGACGTTCCTATTCGAGACTGTTTGCCTGGCGTCTATCCTCAACGTGACAGCGCTGAGCGTGGAGCGTTACATCGCTGTGGTGCACCCGCTACGCGCAAAGTACGTTGTAACACGTACCCATGCCAAGCGAGTCATCCTTACGGTGTGGGGTGTATCTGTGTTGTGTGCTTTGCCAAACACAAGTCTACATGGCATCAACTTCCTTCACGGTCGATTCACCGGCCCTGCTGGGAACATAACAATGCAGATCCCAGACTCAGCAATCTGTACTCTGGTGAAACCGCACTGGATGTACAACCTGACCATCCAGGTGACCACCTTCCTATTTTTCATTCTGCCCATGCTCACAATCAGCGCTCTTTACATGCTCATTGGATTGCAGCTTAAGCGGGAGAAGATGTGTCACACACTGGAGTCAAAGACAGTCTTTGGACAGGACAGCTACTGTCACGTTCGGACACAGCAGCAGAAGGCCCGTCGCCGGCAGGTCACTAAAATGTTGTGTGAGTATCAAACTAGTCTTTTCCTTTAATTTTACCAAGAGCTCTGTGCCTAGCTGACTTGTAGGCAAACCTGTTCGTTATCGGTTTTAGGCCGATACTAATCTGACTCTCTGCATCATTGACACACAGCACCCAGAGGGACAATTTAATTGAGATTATGTTGGCAACACCAATCAATACACTGCTATTAAAATCCCCTCTACCCATGTCTCCCATTGTGTCTTCCTCTCTCTTACTGTTTCCCCAGTTGTTTTAGTAGTCGTTTTCGGGATCTGCTGGGCCCCGTTTCACACTGACCGTCTCATGTGGAGTTTCATCAATGACTGGAGTGACAACCACCTAGAAATCTTCGAGTATGTGCACGTCATCTCCGGAGTGTTTTTCTACCTAAGCTCAGCAGTCAACCCAATCCTGTACAATCTCATGTCCACACGCTTTAGAGAAATGTTCAAGGAGGTCATGTGCCATCGGCCACATGACATCACTCCCAGGAAACACTCACTCAGTGTCACCCGGATGACGCTTCGCAGCACCCTGAGTGATGCGCCACAAAGCATTGTTGCTGCTGTCGTTGAAGCCGAGACAGAAGTTGGAGAAGTGAGAATGAAAGATGAAACCACTTTTTCGTGTTGAAAACAACTTAAAGGGCATGTGAAGGGGGATGTATTGTGGACAGGATTTCATGGTATATATTTCTAAACCACTGCATACATCAATTGTCATTCACTTTGAACAGGTATATCAGTTAAATAAACTACCTGAAATAGTCTGAGTGGAAAAACTGCAGAAAAAGCGGAAGATGTCAGGCTGCAGTGTAAGGACCCGATCAAACAGAGTGCTTTTTGCAGGTTCTAAAAGGTACCACACTGCCTTTTTTGTTGAAGCCTATCATTTTAAAAAAGAGCAGCTTTCTGCACGTTATTTAGTAAGTTAGCTAAGTAGTAGCTAGCTGCCTTACTTACACAGGTGGAGGGCACTGATCTGGCTCTGAAAGAGGATGAGAGGCCAAATAGTATCACACTGGCAAAGCAATGACCAGTAAACATTATTGGGGTTGCATTAGCTAACGGTTAGCAAAGTTAGCTTAATTGAGCTAGATAACTAACTATGTCACCACCACAGAAGGCCCGCCTCTCAATTCATCCGATTGGACAATGTGATATTGCTTGTTGCCTGCTCTGTAACCCATGACTGCAACACACATAAGGTCCATGCCAACACGTTTTGTAGTTTGTAGATATCATGCCACATGTGGCAGTTGCTGCCACCCCTAAAAATTGCCTTGCCACCCAAGCTGCCACCCCAGTCTTGAACAATCTAATTAAAATATATATACTGTATATAAAAATGTTGTGGCTGTTTGAAGATTTACAAGAGTGAATCTCTGATGTCCCAATGCAAGTGAATGCAGAAACACTCACGCTAGCGGCTGCTAGTCGTGCAGCTGCGGGATAGATAAAGAACTAAATGTAAATACAGATCCTATATGTTATCGAATCAATAGGTGGCATTAGTAAACAGTCCTCTGTTTTGATTTGTTCTAATAAAAAATCCTGGAATTTGACAAGTTGAGATGAACAAAGTGGACGAATGCATACAAAAGTTGGTAAAAGCCAGAAAGACGTTATTAACTTTTAGAAACTTGTATTATAAATACAGTAAGGATTTGTGAAACACAACGGCGTAAAGTAACAACAAACTGAAGTTTCTTGCTAAACAAGAGAGTATGAAAAAACTAAACAAACAAAAATAAGACTGAGGATAATAAAAAAAAATCTAGCAAAAGTGAATGTCCTATTGTTTTTATGATACTGCTACTTTAATTGTCCATAATGTAAGGGATAAGCCACACTTTATGTACAGTTATTATTTATATCAAATGATTTGTATTATAAATATCAACGTTTCTTAGCACGTGCAATATTCTGTGAGAATATATTCTGTATATTGTATTGCTATGTTCACATAACAAAAATGTTTGTCACCCCTGTATCCTGTTTACAGTCGTGTTTGTGTGTTAAATTTCTGCAAAAGCTTTTTATTGTTCATCAGTATGGAAAATATTATGAGAAAAATGTATCTCTAATGAGAAGCAGCTTTTGGATTGTTGTTGTTACAAACTTGTCACTGCACAAAAAAATTAATAAAAAGATATGTTTGTTTTTCAAGCAAAAAATAATTTATAGCATTTGTCTAGATTTCAATGAGTTTTATATGATACATGAAATGATGCCCATTTAAAATTAGGATAAATGTGACTTTCAAATGCTTTTAAACAATATGATGGAGTACACTTGGATGGACCCATACCAATGATATAAAACACACATTTCAAAGAAGCATTTCCTAATTATGAATCTAGACATTATTTAACAATGATGGACAAGAAATCAACTGCTGTGCAGCCAGGATAGGTATTATCTTCATCATTGACACACAGCACCCAGAGGGACAATTTAATTGCGATTATTTTTGGCAACATCAATCAATGCACTGCTATTAAAATCCCCTCTACCCATGTCTCCCATTGTGTTTCCCCAGTGGTTTTAGTAGTGATTTTCACACTGACCGTCTCATGTGGAGTTTCATCAATGACTGGAGTGACAACCACCTGGAAATCTTCCAGTATGTGCACGTCATCTCCGGAGTGTTTTTCTACCTAAGCTCAGCAGTCAACCCAATCCTGTACAATGTCATGTCCATCGGCCACATGACATCACTCCCATCGCTAAGTGTCACCCGGGTGACGCTTCGTAGCACCCTGAGTGATGCGCCACTAAGCACCTTTGCTGCTGTTGTTGAAGCAGAGACAGAAGATGGAGAAGTGAGGAAGAAAGATAAAACCTCTTAATCCTGTTAAAATCAACTTAAAGGGCATGTGAAGAGGAACGTATTGTGGGCAGGATTTCATGGTATATCGTTCTGAGCCACTGCATACATCAACTGTCATCCACTTTGAACAGGTGCATCAGCTAAATAAACTACCTAAAATAGTGTAAGGGGAAAAACTGCAGAAAAAGCTGAAGGTGTCAGGATGCAGTGTAAAGGCCAACCCAGGTTTCAAAAGGTGAGGCGCACCGCACTGCTTTTTTTGTTGAAAGTTTTTTTGAAGTGTTGCCAGATAACAACATAATCATTTGTCCTTAGCCTAAGATATATAGACTTATGAATAAGCATACATATACAAGTATTACATGAATGACGTTAATGAATGATGAATGTATACATTGCAGATTAAACAAACAGCATACAGTAAATTAGGTATTTGGGAATGTCCAGAAAATGGACCAGTGGAATGACTACAGGACAATTTTGGTTGGGAGACCCTACTCCTTACCCTATAATCATTATCTGATGGAGCATTAAACCCAGAATGCAGAAATGCAAAGCTTGAGCTATTCGATTGAAGGCCAGGTGGCGGTGGTACTGAGGGAGGCGGAAGAGGTAGTGGAGGCGTTGCATCTGGCGTACTGGAGTGTTCCAGCGGTCCCGAACCCACGATGCAGCTCAGTCTGAACTGGTACTTGTTTTCCACGGCGCAACTTGGCTTGAGTTAAAACCCTCTCTCTGGGATGCTGCTGGAGTCTGTGTTTTGCAACCCCCTCCTTCTACTGCCGCACCCTTCCTCTGATTAACATTTCTCCTGATTAAACTTTCCTTTCTTTAAAATTTGTCAGATTAGTTTTGAATGTTTCGCTTCTCCCATATTTGAAACCTGACATCAAACATTAGGGAAACACGTTATTATATGAACATCCATTTAAAACCTTATGGTTTACATATCCGTAAGCAACGTAAACGTATCAGGCGAGGTCACACACAAACTAAAGTTTTTCTCTGGAAATGTCTGTGAACGTGAATTAACAGGAATAAAAAGGTTATTTCTGATTCACTCAAAAACCTCTTTCTTTGAAACTTCCTTAAAGTGCTCAGACACATTCCATCGGTATCTTCTTTAGATCAGCCAGAGATGATGATTAAAACCACATTTCACACCCTCCTGCTGGTCCTGTATAACAAGGATGACATTCAATTCAAAGGTTTTTGTCAGACAGCAGACCACTACCTAAAATGCTCTTCATCTTACGTGAACAATTTAAGCAGCCCTCTCTTACCAAGGAAATCCATGAGGGCTTTACATGTTTCACTATACTCAGTAATTAGAGAATGAGCATTGATGCTAATAAACCTGTACACAATAAAACATTTAAGCTTTTCACAATTCATCTGATTATTTAACATTCTAGTTGTAGATCATTTACCATAAGCTTGCAAAGACGGAGTATATCCTTAAACTACACATACACTAATATCATTCTTTTATACAGGATACTATTGCACATGCTCCCCACCCCCCAACAGAATTGAAGGCACATGTAGGATATTTGAAAGGCACAAATATCCATCTTGGAGTTCACGTGCATTGTTCATCCCTCGTTCTGATGAATAAATAGAGCACTTCACTTCACTTCAATTACACCTTTTGGCTACGTGAGAGGCTCAGCACCCTCTCAAATAAAATGATATACCTTGAATGTGAATTGGAGTGGCTAGTGATGTGGTAATCTTAAAGATTAAAAAAACAAACACTTTATCTTCCCCATTCTTTTAACATCATAGCACAATGAAGTTGTATTATCAGACTGCTTCAGCACTGAACTCAAAATGTGTTTATTGCAAAAGTTACTTTAAATTAAAATGGACTTAATCTATTACTTTAAATTAAAACATTTAACACTTCAATTTAACGGGAGTAGTTTGTCATTTTGGTAAATACTTATAATTGCTTTCTGGCGGAGAGCCAAAAAAACAGAATATCTAAACCACTCTCATTTATAGATATAAGGCTAAAGCCAGCAACCAGCTGGCAAACTTAGCTTCGCACAGAGGCTAGAAACAAGGGGAAACAGCTAGTGTGGCTTTGTCCAACTGTAAAAAATAATCCACCACCTCTAAAACTCTAAGTATGAGCGTTTATTCCGTACAAAAACAATCAATTTGCTATTTTACAGGAGGTGATATGCTGAACTATCACATGGTCAGGGATTGTAACGTCCTAGCGTCTCTACTGGTTGTCTGTTAAATGCTCAGAGCCAAGAAATAGTCTGGCACACAACCACAGGTTAAATGGCGAAACTGCAAAATGTCAAACTCTCAAAAATGTGTCACCTGACATCAAAATCCTTGCCGGAATGAGACTTAAAACCTATGGCTGACTAGTAATGGCATTTCAAAGGTTGTATGAAATAGGCTTTTTTTGTTACATTATCAAGCTGTATACTGTATATACACAGTGTATATCAGACAACTATCATTTCTCTTAAATGCCTATAAACAGTTTGAAATTAAACCGCAAGCCATAAAGGCTTCAATCGTACGGGAAACTTGAAACCTTTGGACCAGTTGCCGAGATAGATCAGGCGTTGCTAACACTCTGAGAGCAACATTGGTTAGCACTGAAATTCTTGTCTCGTAAACAGCCAGGGATCATCTCATAGCCAACTTTCCCCTGAGGGGAAGGTGAAGATTGGAAAATAAGGCCTCATCAATGCAGAGACACAAATCTAAAGAGAGTCCATCAGTAGATTGTAAATGCAGACACACAGCCTTCACTTGGACCCATCTGGAAAGTAAAACTCTAAAGGGATGTCATTGTGATGTTGTCACATTTAGATGAATATCAACCCCAGATAGATTAAACAAGCACGTTGTTTTTGTGGACAAAATGTTGAAGGATTTTTCTTTAGTCATCACATTATCAAATGCCTTGCAAGCCAAGAGCAGTCTGACTGTAGAGCTCACCAGTTTACACCATGTGGCTCTTTTCTCCGGGTGCTGACAGTCATCAGATAATGTTACTATCTATGGCAACAAAGTGTTTCCTCTCATTGTGCTCTGAGATAAATATTAAGGGAATTGGCATCTAATCCTGTAAAGGAGAAAAAACACAAGCATCCTCATGATTGTTGGCATTTATTGTAAGTCACTTTGGAGAAAAGCGTCAGCTAAATGAACTGTAATTTAATGTAATAACGTGTAAGCTGGCTTTACAGTTGCTATGACGATATCATGTAACGATAGTAGGAACTATGAGGCTCATTAAAAAGCCTGAAGGCAGGCAAAACTTCTCACCATGATTCCCATTAATCGAAGACACACGAACACATGTAAAAACATTTAGTTTGGACTATGAATAACTACACAACAATATTCAGGAGCAAGACAAATCTTCCCATCGATAATACAAAAAGTAATTAGGAATCCCTACGAGAGATTGCATTGTACCATGATGAGTGTAATTTCACCTTTCAGCGATCAGTAACGGTCAAAAGTCTTTTTTTAAACGCTGGAAAGAGTATCCTTTTTTATTGCTGGAAATAATACTTTATAAGGATTCAAAAAAGAAAACCCAAACCGCAACTAATTCCTATTTTTCACCTATTAAGCATCCCTAATTATACTAACCACCAGTTTGTAATAGATAGCCTGGAAATTATACTAATCACTGACTGCATTGATGCAAATGCTGCAGTCCGGTAATTAGAGCTGATTTATAAATAAATCTACTTAGAGGGAGTTTGATTGCACAATTTTGAGCAAAGAAAAAGGAGACAGGCTTAGACAATATTATAATTACATGGTGCCTATTTAAACTAGGCTATACCTTTGACAAGACATGACGGAAAATGAGAAGAAGCCACAAGTCTTTTCTTCACTGATCAGTCATTTTAGATTTCCACTAAGGACAGGTGGCTGCCTCTGATTCATGGAGCTTGTTGGGGTTACAGACAACCTGCAGGTGTCAGGGCTAGAAAAACTACTTCAATCTCCTCTGCCACTTAAAAAATAAATGTATAATTTGATAAATGCTTGAGTGTGTTAACATGCTTGATCAGTCAATTTCCCTGTTTTGAAAAATCTGTTTTGCTAGCGAGAGTAATCTGTTAAAAACCAAGATAATGTGGCATGTAAACATGGTATCTAGATCTCTGACAATTATCTGCCATGTTTGCAAGTGTGTCCTGAACTCAAGTTACGTGGTAGTTAGTCAGTAATTACAAAATTACAAATATGATGGTAAATGATGTTATGATGATCATTTTGCTGAAAGGCAAAGTCTAATTTGGCAATACAGATCATGTAATGTGTTGTCTTCCATCACCAGTAATCAGCCGGAGAAGCCATATCCAGCAATTAAGACAGTCAGAAACCAAATTGTGCTAATTGTCAGTCGCTGAGGTAACTCAGTCAGCACAGAAATAAGAGGCTGGTCATTTTAAGTACGGTTAGTGCCACCAGTTGAGAGTCAGGCCATCCCCCACGTTCCTCTGCCCCTTAATGTATCAATCAATGGCAAAACGACCCTGAACTATCCGCTGAGTTTTATTCACTTAGTTTAGTTTGTTCAAAACCTGACTTAAAGGTGAAAGATTAAAAACTGATGAATGGTTGGAATTATATGTGTGCATTATAAGAAAAGGGAAGGCATTCAAGAGCGTCCTGTGAAAGTAATGACGCTCTGGTACAGCGGATGTCTGGTTTTTAAGTGATAAAACTGATCATTATTACGTAAGACCTAGAAAGTCACCATACCTCCTAATGTTTAAGCAGCTCATCCATTATATTAACTTAGCCATGAAGCTGAAGTGAATATTCCCCTCATCGACACCGTTCTGAATTAAGTTCTGATTGGGCAGGTATTTAGGTATATCTGTTGGATTTAAACCGGAAAAAGCAATTAGGGTGCAGGAGAGAAATCAATAGACCTGCTTAATCGCTGCACAGCCTCATTAGAAGAGGCCATGGACATATGTGGACTAAAGGTGGAAGGCTTCAATTAGAGGCTGGCTGATTATCGGCTTGGATAATCAGCATCTTTTAAATTATAGTAATAATAACAAATGTAATAACTGCCTTCGCCTCCATTGTGAATAAAACTCTGTTACCTTTGCTGCCCTTTACTGAACAGGTTAACTAGCAAGCTACATGCAGATGTTGTTAATATAAGACTTTTGGCTTTCCAAAATTGTTTAAACTGAAGTATATTTGTGCTGTAATAATTTAAGCATACGTAAGCCTACAACATAACTTTCTAACTTCTACCCCATACGGATGGCTCTCAGCCACAAGCCCATTCATTACTACTGCAGATGTACAATTTAAAAAGTGTAATGTGCAATACCTGGCCACACGCTCCAAAGAAATATGATTAGCATTTCACCTCTGGGGTCCTACAATCTAAATTTACAGTCATCAGTTGTGAATAAAATAAAAAATCCAACAACTTATTAACAGCAGGGCAAGAATATTCTAAATTTGACCATGAGAGGTTTTAAGTCAAATAGAATGCAGTACCCCTGTTTAATATCATAAAGAAACATTTCAAGCAATCCACATAGAATATCACCAGCCTCCAGGTCCATTCAAGTGAGGCAAATGTGCTGACTGGAGATTTTTCATTTTAGTTTCTACAAATTGTCCTGATTTGAAGAATCCTTTGATTTATATTCACATAACAAAAACATCTGTCTCATTAAGTCTTTATATATAGTCTGAAAAAGCATCTATTTGTCCAGCTTATACTTGCTGAAATTAATTGAAGGAGCCAAGAGCAATTAGAAAAACATAAAAATATCTGAACATAACCTTCTGTCTAATTGCAGACAGACACATCAACAACAAATTACAGGGAAGATGATTTAGCAAACGTTTCACTGTTGGGACTCATTTATCTTTGTTAGGCAGATAACTGGCAATAGTTGCAAATACTAAAGGAAAAGTGTGTTTGAAAACAATATTGGGGTTTATAGTCAGACTTTGGGGAGTCATAAATCTGAAGTGAAATGAGTAAAAGCAGGCAAACCTACAACAGAATGAAATTGACAGACACTTGTTAATGAGACAATAATGCAACAAAACAACTCTTCAAGTCTTACTATCTTCATAGTGGAACAAAGATCCTCAACATCACCACTAAAACAAAAACAAAAGTGAAATGCATTTTTTAACTATGCAATCATTTCAGTCAATACCTTCTATGTAAAAATGTTTTTAAAGCAAACAAGATGTATTATTCAGTCATTTAAAAATGATCGTAAATATGCTTCTCTGTCACTCTTTGTTTAGAAATATTTCCTGCATTTTTTTAATAGTCAAACTGTCGTTCTAGTTTTGTGCATTTCCTCTCTACTGTGTGGCCACAATTCAGTTGAGTCATCAGCCTGTCTTCACCAAATGACTCCAGGAAGAGGGCAATAGGGAGCTGCGACTTGCAGCCAGCTGATGTCACTGGCCCTCATAACCCTTCAGAACTAAGAGTACAGTGAATTTAAAAGGTTTTACTGTTGAGATATGGTAAACTGATGTTTGACAATGTGGTGCAGAATGTGAAAATGGCAGCCACATACATTTTCTAAGCAGTTTAAACTTAAATTTAAACGAGCAGTTGCATAGTTTATTTGAACTGGCATATAGTTTGACATCTAACAATGAACATGTATTACAAATGATTATATATTAAAGGCCTATACTAACATCTTATCAAGTGTTTATGGCACATAGGAGACTAGTACACCATGTACAATATACAACACATTAGCATCCAATTTGCTGGGCATCTATTTTGTGTCTGCTGAAAGGGGCTGCCAACAGTTTAACATGTGACCCAAAACTATGACCTGAGAGCTTCTGAAAACAGTATAATGGCCATGTGAAAAAATACAAAAAACCCAATCTGGATAGTCAGATGTTGCCAGGCGACGAATATGACCCAAAATCACACATTTAATTCAAACCAAGAAATTCTGTATGGCTAGAAATATGTGTAAGTAGGCAGTGAAAAAATCATTTCAACGATGATTTGATGTCAATGTAATTGACTAATTTATTGATTGTATAATGTTACAGCACTATACACAGTATAAGAACCATCGTTAAAGATCACAGTAGGTAACATTTCATTCAAATTATATTGGACATTTGATTTTGAAACTGATTTTGAAATGTTATAGTCTTCAAAATACCACGCAACATTACCTGTCTGTTAGATATGTGTTAACTGCTGAAAAGGAATCCCACATTAAAAGAAAACAAATTCATAGTGTCAAACTCAAACTAAGGGTTGATTTAAGATTTAAAATGACTTCAATCATAGCACAACAGAGAGGTAGCAATATCTGTAAAGGGATGAGCAGAGTTTATGATCATACAGGTGGTGATGCACAAACAATGGTTCAAATTCTAGTAAAGTCTTCAAATCCTGTATAATTACAGTAGCTGGCCGACAGTAATCATCCGTCATGGTGTTGACAATCAAGAGACAAATACTGACCTCTACTGCAGCTGCTGTGCTAAGTCAAGCACCCAAAGTGTAGTACAAATGCGCACTGTATTGCAGTACATTCAGTTGGGAACACAAGCATTCAATTCTTCTAGCATGTCTACTGAATACACAAGAAAATGTTTCCAGAAATATTGGGTGGACTTTTTAAGTCAGAACTGGTCAGAAGCCTCAGTCTTCAATAATTATCCTGCCAAGTCAGGAAATCCTGGTGAAATCCTTCATTTTAAAATCTCTACAGTATCAGCACAGATATCCGTATCTCCTTCTACACTGGATGCCAGCTGATCTCAAGATGCATCCAGCTGATCTCAAGATGCAGCAAGTACATACTGTTCGATCTAATCCACGCACTGCGGGCCCGAAGTGCGAACAGTGAGCCGGCTCTGTTGGATGTTCCCCTCGCTTCCTTTCATCTGAACGTATTCTCTGTCATCCATCCGCTTGTTCTCAGTAGTAATAACTTCCGAAAACTGCCACCACACAGAACAAGCTGTCCTGTACCCAAAGGTAAAACACAGTTAATTGATTTTTTTTTTTTAAACTGTATTTGAAAAGTCTGATTTTCCCCTTCACGTCTGAGTATGACAAAGGCACCTACGTTCATGAAAACATCTTCTGCATAGTTGTCTGAGTCAGCATCCCACAAACACCTTGATGACATCCTGGTTAAAAAAAAAATGAGAAGGTCATGGATTCATTGTTTTATAGGTCTGAACTACTTTCTGTAATGTAATCCAAAAAAAAGACCCCTTTAAATCAAAACTTTTTTTCATGATATTTACAATATTCAATTTTCGTTGGTGATGGCCAAGTGTCCTTGTGGTCTAGTGGTACGCCTTCCAAACAAAACACTAGAATGTCAGGAGTTCAATACCAGGCTGCCACCATTACCCCCTGAGCAAGGTACTTAACCCTGAGTTGCTCGAGGGAGACTGTCCCTGTAGTTAGTTCAATGTAAGTCACTCTGGATAAGAGCGCCTGCTAAATGACCTGTAATGTAATGTAATGTACACACCCTCTCTTTTGCTTCAATTGAGTGTCTCTCACAGGGGGCTCAAAGTTAGAGAAAATATCCCACAATAATATAGTAGTTTTACAAATTTTAACAGCTAATATTTTTTTTTTTTACTACCAAATGATCACTCACTTGACTCCTTGTCCTCGTTGTTCTCCAATGACCACCTGCACGACAAGCTTATATCTGTCAAACCCCGCATCTATTGAAGAGAAATGATCTGTAATAGTGTACATCAGTGATTGTGCAACATTTTGCCACGACAATAAAGGGATGGGTATTCATTCGCTAAATATGATGTGTAGGATATACTTAAGTTAAATATTTTTACTAGTACGGGTATAGTTTATGGGAGAAATGTCGTTGACTTTATTAGTGGGGGCAAACATTTACATTTAAGCCAACTCTGCTTCAATCTGTTGGCTACATTTTTTATGTAGTTCACATTTTACTTGGATTCCTTCTCCAAAGGATTCAGCATGGTTCTGTACTGACAGCAACATCTAAAGCAGAAGTGTGTTTCATAATTGGCAGAACATCTTTAGTCTGTTGTTGGAAAGTCCATGTATTAAACATTCTACAAAACATTTCCACAGTAATAAACCCAAAATGATACATTAAAGTCACAATAATGATGTTTTCACAATCTAGTTATGTTTAAGTTGTATTTAGTTGAAGAAGCATTTTGCTTGCTTTGAAATCAGTCTACATAAGGCTAAGTCAGCAGTTATGTTGCCATTTAATTCAGAATATTAACAGACCAGGTATTTGGATCACAGTTTTCAGTTTATTTTGAGTAATTATTTTGAACAGTACTTTAAATCTACAACAGTACTTGGACAGTACTCAGTCCTACTGAGTTATAAGAGAGGGCGGAAGCATCACTCACTCTTCACTCTGTCCTTAACGCAGTCTGCCAGTGATCGGGACAGCTCTGGGACTTCTTCTGGGTCGTACCTCATTCCAGACAGTCGCTCGCTCACAATTTCACGAATACACTCCTTCACAATGGCTGGTTTAAATCTGTGAGATTTAACAGAGAGCAACAAGGCAGCAAGTTAACTTCAATGAGTTTACACAGGTCACAGTAGCCACAACTCAACAGCCTCTCTCAGTATGGGTTATATAAATCTCTTATGATGGTTGTATACATTTGTATTAATGGTCCACACTATATTTGAGTTAATATGCTTGATTTACTGTAGCCCTATATTTGATAATCTTAATCTTGAATTAACAGTAGTGAATTCATTTTAATTTTAGATTGTATTGTGTTAAATTGAGTGCTTTATCACCCTAGGTGAACAGTGAAGCAGATAAATGCATTACCACAGGCTAATTTACCAACATTGCGCTGGTTTATTGGAGAAATTTTTCACACTTTTCTCACATTGTCCTTTCAGCTAACGTTAGGTTGGCTGACCGACGTCCATAAGCAGTATTGACGCCAAATGCTGTCGTCTGAAAACGTATTCATTACGTTATTTAGATGTAATCTTAACGGTCAGTCTTAAAATGGCACTCGACGTTTAGCTACACTCGAAAGTGGCTAATTAGCCAAAACAACCAAATCGTTAGCGATGAACTCGCTGGCTAAAAGCTAACTTCACCTGTAATAAATTATACTAAACCACTTTGACCAACTCACTTGTACTGATGATTAGGTCGTATGAGGTATGTATCGCACTCCTCCATCGCAAGTCAATAATATAGCGCTAGCTAAAACATAAGAGGAAATAAAGAAGTCAGTCGGATGCTAACAAGCTAATCTATGCAGAGTTTCATTCGTTACCATAGCGACGATTCCCCATAGTTTCCGGTTTCAAAATAAGAGTACGGTAAATAGATGTGTGGTTTGTACTGGCACTGTTACGTCTTTCATATCGTAACGTTACTCAAACCAGTTGGCTAATTTGTTGAGTATTTGTTTTATATTTATCTATACAACAAGTGAGCAAACTCCATTGGCTTGTGAACACAGATGTGTTTTAAACAGAAAAAGCCAATTAGCAGAATAAAAGATTATTTTATCATACAGGGGAAATTTATATAAATGATCACAGTTACAGCCTGGAAGCTGTTGAACAACCACTGCCTAATCTGTTGGCCACTGAGTTGGGGGTGTCACATGGATGAATTCAGGTAGCAGGGGAAGGAGGAATCAAATGCATATAGTCAAGGCAGACAGGGACAGTCCAATGATTTAATGATAAATTAAAGGTATACACTATAGGCCTACAGGCAAACAAATCCAAAGGGATAGGCATTTAATTCAAAGTCCAAAAACATGCAAAAGATCAGGCAGGCAGGTACAGGGCAACAGAGCAACTTTGACAAACTGGCAAAGAGTGCGTGGAAAAGTGTGGGTTATAAACTGCAGGGCTGATGAGGTAACGTGGAAACAGGTGTATAGTGGGAGAGGATGCAAGAATTACCTTTTTATATGTCTTTCATATTATCTTTATTTACACTTTTCTTTCTCAGAGAAGGAAAGCCTTTGATATCACACCGTCTTCTAAAATGTAATTATTACCTCCATCATTTCTTTCATTTCATCCCCTTGCCTTCATTCCTGCATGGACTGGCATCATTGCCGGTATCCAAAGACATATCACGGTGTAGCCATTTCACGTCCGCCTTCATCATGATTTCTAAACTCCACTGCTTTCAAGGCCTCATGCAGCTAAATCAGAACATATCTCCTTTGTCTGCACTTACCTGAAAAAAGCAGCACACAAGTGTCATGATTGCAGAAGCATAAAGTAGAGCTAAGAGTACTTTCAGACTTTAAAGATCAGTCTCTAGCTTTGATAGCAGCATGGATAGCACTATCCTGGCACATTCTCACCATGCTCACCAATTTCCCATCTTTGCTTGCTTTGTCAAATAGGAAGGTTGGATTTTAAATTATATATTTTTCAGGCAGAACAGAAGATGAAAACGGACTCGATGTTTAAATTGAACCATGGATAGGAGGAGGCAGACATTTGAGGAGCTACTGTACTGCATGTCTTTTTCTCAAAATGTAAATAGTGATGACAGAAGATCAATCCCAGTAATGTAAAGTTAGGCCATCTTCTGCAAAGTTATTTTCTGAAAGTGTCATTAATTTGGATAAAAATACAGTAAGTATTAGTATAGTAGTTTTTATTTCCTGGAAGACAGAAGACAAAGCAGGCAGGGCAGTATAATAACAGGTATCTGTGGTGCATGAATACAACTGGAAGACGTTTCAGTTTCATTTCTCCTGCAGTCCTTCACTACTGTGTGCTCAATGATAATCACAATGCATTCTTACAACCCAAGCACACACAAAGCAATTCAATCTTCATTAGATTTCCCTTCTTTTCATTGGTGTCTATAAATAGGCTATCCAGCAATTGAACAGTAGTGACTAATGTATTTGATATGCTTCAAATCTGCCTTAGCAAAACAACATTGTCATTACACATTCCATTCATAGTACAAAACTAGACCCGAAACTTAAGGAAACCAGGTGTCACGGTGGGGAAAAGGTGATGACCCAAATGCAGTACACTGGACAAGGTTCTAACAAAAAGAGAGCTTTATTTTATAAAAAGCTAGTAAAAATACAAAGCAACAAATAAAACTGAAAACGCAAACCAGGAAGACACGAGGCGCACGAGGAGACAACAGGGGTGACACTTAGATGACGAACTCACAAGGAACACTGGGACAGATAGGGATATACAGGACTGTCTCAGAAAATTAGAATATTGTGATAAAGTTCTTTATTTTCTGTAATGCAATTAAAAAAACAAAAATGTCATGCATTCTGGATTCATTACAAATCAACTGAAATATTGCAAGCCTTTTATTATTTTAATATTGCTGATTATGGCTTACAGCTTAAGAAAACTCAAAAATCCTATCTCAAAAATTAGAATAGTTCCTCAGACCAAGTAAAAAAAAAGATTTATAACAGCAAAACAAAATCAAACATTTGAAAATGTCCATTAATGCACTCAGTACTTGGTTGGGAATCCTTTTGCACGGATTACTGCATCAATGCGGCGTGGCATGGAGGCAATCAGCCTGTGGCATTGCTGAGGTGTTATGGATGCCCAGGATGCTTCAATAGCGGCCTTTAGCTCATTAGCATTGTTGGGTCTGGTGTCTTTCAGCTTCTTCTTCACAATACCCCACATATTCTCTATGGGGTTCAGGTCAGGGGAATTGGCAGGCCAATCGAGGACAGTAATGCCATGGTCAGTACACCAGTTACTGGTGGTTTTGGCACTGTGGGCAGGTGCCAGATCATGCTGGAAAATGAATTCCTCATCTCCATAGAGCTTTTCAGCAGACGGAAGCATGTAGTGCTCTAAAATCTCTTGGTACACAGCTGCATTTACTCTGGGCTTGATGAAACACAGTGGACCAACACCAGCAGCTGACATGGCTCCCCAAACCATCGCTGACTGTGGGAACTTCACACTGGATTTCAAGCAACTTGGATTTTGCTCCTCTCCAGCCTTTCTCCAGACTCTGGCGCCTTGACTTCCAAATGAAATACAAAACTTGCTTTCGTCTGAAAAGAGGACTTTGGACCACTCTGCAACTGTCCAGGGCTTCTTTTCCATAGCCCAATCAGACGCTTCTTCCGTTGTCTTGAGTTCAGAAGTGGCTTGACCATGGGAATACGGCTATTGTAGCCCATTTCCCGGACACGTCTGTGAACAGTGGCTTTTGATACCTGGACTCCAGCTTCAGTCCACTGTCTTTGAAGCTCCCCCAAATTCTGGAAGCGACTCTTCTTCACAATGCTGTTAAGGCTGCGGTCATCTCTCTTGGTTGTGCAGCGTTTCCTGCCACATTTCCCCCTTCCAACAGACCTTTTGTGGATGTGCTTTGAAACTGCACTCTGTGAACAGCTTGCTCTTTGAGAAATTTCTTTTTGTGTCTTACCCTCCTGATGGAGGGTGTCAATGATGGTCCTCTGGACAGCAGTCAGATCAGCAGTCTTCCCCATACTTGTGATTTAGTTTACTGAACCAAGCTGAGTGTTTTTCAAGGCTCAGGAAACCCTTGCAGGTGTTTCGAGTTAATTAGACGATTCAAGTGATTCGTTGAACACCCTACTAGTATACTTTTTCATGATATTCTAATATTTAGAGATAGGATATTTGAGTTTTCTTAAGCTGTATGCCATAATCAGCAATATTAAAATAATAAAAGGCTTGCAATATTTCAGTTGATTTGTAATGAATCCAGAATGTATGACATTTTTGTTTTTTTAATTGCATTACAGAAAATAAAGAACTTTATCACAATATTCTAATTTTCTGAGACAGTCCTGTATACACGCAAACACTAAACGAGGGAACGAGACACAACTGGGAGAGAAAGGCAAATACACAGGAGGGAACTAATGAAGGGAACGAGACACACCTGGGGAGAAAGGCAGAAAACACGAAGGCAGGAAGTTATACCAGACATGACACAAGGGGAAGGGAACATTTCAACATAAAACAGGAAACAGAAACCCGACCATAACAACAGGTTTCCACATTTAAGTTTCGTTTTACTTAACTCTCTGTTGTTAGAGTATAAATCTGTCAGCGTAGGCATGGTGAGTCATTCTCACAAGTTGTTTGCATACTGTGCAGATCAGCTGTCACTGTTTTGTCTCTTCCTCAGCCACCTGCTCCATCGGCATTGAAAGGATGGAAGAACCGCAGTGGTCACATATGTTCCAGATTACAACAAGGAATCTTAAACAAGGAGACTCCTGGTCTCTGGAGTTTGATGAAAGTCTTGGGGAAGGCTACCAAAAACCGGGCTGGAAGAAGTGTATCGTGCACACAGGTGGAAGGTCAGTGTGTATATGAGTATATGTTTGGTTAATATAAATGAACCTACAATGGATGCATTAGGTGTATTAAGGTTGTTGTGTTTGTGAATGTACTAATTATGTTGAATGGGGGGGGGGGGGGGGGGGGGGGGGGGCTAGAGTTAGAGAAATAATGTCATTGGTAGACTTTGACTATTTAAATCGCAGAACAAAGATTCTGGTTTCCTTATGTAAAAGGGGGGGGTGTGATGTCAAATGGCTCACTCTTCTCCTATTTTACCTTTTGCACAACTTTTGCACAACTCTATTTAGCCAATAATTGGCCAACTGATGTTTAAATCCATTTATATAATTTCTTCTTCAAGAACATCGGTGTTTCCAAATGTTTCTACAGCTAAAACTTAAGTTTTGTAACTTTGGTTTGTTGTCATTTTGTTAAAGAGCCTCTGTCATTTTTTAAGGTTCAATTGCACCAAGTGTGGAAGAGGCTGGTCTTCTAACAAAGTGATGGTGGTCTGCCACATGCGCCTGTCAAACAAGGAGGGCGTTGTCAAGGTGAGGCCCTCCCGTCAGAAGTGCAAGGAGTGCAGCGAAGCTCCAATGGAGAAGCCCAGCATCCGATCCGACAACATCGACACCTTCATGAAGAATCTGGTGGAGAAGATGAGAGTAAAATGCTACAATGAACAGCTGGACAGAAAGAAGAAGCCTTTCAGACGCTATGGTGGCAACAATCCCCATGAGCCTGCTCATTGTGAAGCCTGTATGCAAGGCATCTGTCCAAGGAATAACTTTTAAGTCAGCCTTTTTGTTATAAAAAAAGAAAAGAGCGATGGTTTTATGCCTAAACTTATATTAGCAAAGCATCAGTTGTATTAGACCTTCGCTCCTGTCATTCTGTTACATTGTATTGCTTCCATCATTTTAATATGATAACCAAATGCATTTAAGCTTTCATATTTATTCTT